>NC_087476.1:112279113-112569113 GCF_036417665.1 Passer domesticus | reverse complement strand
CCCTGTCTATACCACAAATTGTTTGACTTAGTTTATATAGAAGATTTTATAGAAATTTGACCGCCAGGTATTTTTATTACTTTAAGTACTACATAATCTGGAAATTCTGTACGGATCTGTGTCAGATCTTCCTGCCATAGTTGGGCCCAATGGAGGTAACTAAAGCTTTATGTAAAGAGGGAAAGGAATTCGGTGTGAGAGTGTCTTGATTTTGGAACTTGCTGTTTGTTCATTTTCAATGGATCTACTCTGTAAATAAAAAGGGAAGATGAGAATTTTGGTCTGCAGAGTAATGTTCAAGCATAAGAAAAGAGAATTTCAACTGGAAAGCAACCTTTCACTTGCTGTTCCAGGACGTCTTAGTCCTTAGGCTTTCTCAGACAATTCAATAATAGATTTATCTAGGCAATTTGGTAAATAGCTTCACTCAGCTTGAGAGGAGGTGTGAGGTGTAAGAGCGCTTTTTTACTTAGCATTATAATGAAATAGGAGATGAATCAGGTCAAGGTGACCCACTCTGTACCAGAGCAGGTTTATCATGCTGTCTTGGAACATGGCTAGAAATAATGTTATGCAACTTACTGAGAAAATATTCTATACAGCACCTTTGAAAACAAAATCTAACCTTCAACTTGGAGCAGGATGTCCAGGGTGCTTTGATCTCAGACATGTAAAAAAAATTCCTTGCTTCCCAGTAGACATTTCAACGTTGGAGATTTGAACTGAAAATTCCTACCTCTATGCATTTTACAATAAGGTGGTAAATAACAAAAATGGCTGAAGAATAGCCGTGTCTTCTCCTTTTAAATTATCTGGTTTGTGTTCATGAGAGCCACACTACACAGTCAGTTTGAAGCTGTTGACTAAAGTTTTGTGGTTAGGGTACCACATGGCTGAGATCAATTTTCTCAGTGGTTATACATGACACGTATGGTTTCCTTTTCATCCCATAGCTGGAGAGCTGCGGTCATCTCCAGTACATTTGTGATGCATTTAATATATTTGACATATTTATCCAATAATGAAGCTGAAAGACTTGATGAAGTAGAACATTGATCTAGTGTTCAGTGATGTTTGCATGGATAATTAACATTATTACTGTTATTGATGGTATGCAACATCTAGGAGTTGTTACTGTAGGTATTACTTGCATATTGTTGGTAGTGTAAATACATTGAAGTTCATATACACACAGAATGGAAAACTGCTTCTGATTCCTTCCAAACAAATGGAAAATACAGAAAAAAATACATTTGTCATCTTGGTTGACATGAATTTTCATTTTTCCTTATATGAAAGTGGTTTTTTTTGAAAAATATGCCTGCTACAAATACAAAAGTCCAAGAATAACCTGAATGATCACTGTTGGCTCAGCTATAATTTTTTGACAGTCAAGGTTACAGCAAAGTCCATCACTACCATCTTGTAATGATGTGAGGCTATAAAGGACATTGTGCTTCTTTTCTATATTCGCTTCTGATTAGCTTCCTCACATCAGACTTGGAAGTGTGTGGTACCCTCATGTTCAGGAGCAATAGTGTGGTTATTACAAGCTGCTTCTGGGATTCTTAGGTCAGACAGATTCATCCTTCATGTAGACAGGAAAATGTCCCTTTTGGATCCCACATTTAAATTGCTGATAAAATGGTTCCTCTAAATCATGCAATGACTGTAGTTGCTGAACATTTCCTAACTGCTTTATGTCAACTGTCATCAAAAAGCTCAGTTTTCATTTTCCTTTTTAGTGTAGGCTTTGTCTTTCCTGAGCCAACTCTCAAAAAGTATTCAACTTCATTGATCAGCATAAGCTTTCAAGGTTTTTAACATGCCCAAAAATTATAATTAAAGCTTTAAGAGCCTTAATATTAGCACTGTGTTTACCTAAATTCCACAAATATCTAAATATAGGAGGTTACTGTGCTTGCACTACACTTTGTTTGCTAGGGAGGGGATTAGTCAAAAAAGCAGATGTAGAATATATTTGTCTGATAGCTGAAATGATGCAGAAACTGTCACATTCTCAACCATCCTTCTGTTCTAAAGGTTTTAGTTTTGCTCTTAGAAAAACTTGTGGATTTGTTTTTCTTGACAACTTGACTATTTTCCTTTGAGTTAAAATTACATGTGCTGAAGAGGTAGGGGGTGCACAGGATTACAAAGTACAGTTTCAAACAAGAGTTTTTACTAGAATTTTGTGCATACAGGTGCTCAGGGATGTAAGACCATTGAGAAAGCAAAATGAAACATCAACAGAAACATCACTAAAAATAACAAATTCAAAATAACCTGGCATAGATTTTGTTGGATTTTTCCCTGTAGAAATGGGATAAAACAAAACCATTTCTCCTCCTTTCCCTCTCCCCAAGGACTCTCCCTGTCCTAGCCATACTTCTCTTAGATTTCAGTCTTAGTTTACTCATTCTCTGGGCTTACTTTCAGAAAACATCTCTTAGATTTTTTCCTTCTAGGGAATTCTTTTAGGCTCTGTGTGTTTTTAGATGTGCTGCATTTTTTCTTTCTGTTTTAAACAAATTCCATTTTTAACTGCTTCTAAGAATAAAATTGATTGAACATTCAAATCCCAATATGTCATTCAAATTGTTCATTATACTTCTAAAATTCTGTTGGTTCTTGGCACAACTCAAATGCTCCTTAAGGTGCTTTAAACTGAGAAGCCCTGACCCTTTTTCCCCTGCATTCAAATAGCATCAAATGAATGTTACTGTAAGAAAAATAATATATGTATTTTATATATTATTTCAGTGCAATATAGGGAGAAAATACAAGGAACCATGTTGTCCTGAACTAATAGGATGCTGAAAAAACTGCATTTATTTTATTAATATTATGTGGATGATGGTGCCTAATTTCACTAGTCATAAATAATGTAAAAGGAAATGGCTGTCCAGGAACAAGACTTGCGCAAAGAGAACTTCCCCCAAACTGAATCCATTTATGTTATTTTAGGCATTTGGCTTGCCTGCTTATTGCTCAGAATGTGGTGTTCAACTAGAATCACTGTAAAAACTGTTTTCATCCTCAGTGATAAATAAAGCGAAAGTCTCCAGTCCCACAAACATGCATGCATTTAGCATTACTTCTAAAGTTCACAGACATAAAATTTCTGTTGTGCAGGACATTTTCTGTGGTACCCAGAACTGGTAGCCTCAAGCAGATTGTGTTAATCTTTATTTCCGTATTCCACATTTGACTCCAAATATTTTTTCCATGCAGAGGATATATCTGGATAGCATTTGAAGAACTTCTGCTCACATCTGAGGATCCACTATGTACATGTTATTCAAACTGGTCCTGAAGTACTTGAGGTGTGACTCTGAGGTGGCTTGGTCAGCTGTGTGTTTGTACAGTAAATCAGTGCTCAGTTGCATTGATTTCACTATATCTTTGTGTCTGTTCAGTGGGCTCAGTGCTTCCAAGTCCAAGGAAAAAAACAAGGTACAGTTCTACCAAAACATTTGGTAATTTTGGTTATAAACCAAATCTTCCAAAGCTGTAGCTGTACCACTACAAAGACAATGGTCTCAGCAGTGGTGTTGCCACCATTTTGAGAGCTGCCAAAGATTATTCTGTTCCTTTCTCTCCTTGCCTTGTGGAGTATCTGTAAATTCACTTTAAATTCAGAGCATTGGGGTAGGACTGAAGTGGGGAGTGGGGGCTTAAGCGCTAACAGACTAAATGTAAAGAGGAGAGAGATAAAATAAATAGCAGGCAGTTGGTGAGCCAGTTGGAGCACACAAGAAAGAGTGAGAATTAAAATTTGTGAGGCTGAAATGGGGTTGTAAGAGACGTATTGTTGTAGTTTAGTTTGAAGAGGTAAGATTTGCCCTTTGGATGAAAAGATCCACATGGATGGATTATTTCTTTTTAAAGACTTTGGTCTGGGAAACTGAAGGATCTTCCCAGGAAAATCACTCTGCTGTCACTTTCTCTGGCAGTAATATCACCAGAAATTGAGGCCTGAACAAAATGTATTTGAGAATCTGAATTCTGTATTTTGATTTCAATCCTTCCCCATCTGTAACTAGTGTGTAACATTTTTGTGTGGTGGTTAATACACTTTTAAATGGTGTTCATTTATTTAAACATCTCAAAAATAACAGTGGTTTTCAACCAGTTTTGCAAAGTATTTTCTCAAATCCTGCATTGTCTAATATTGCTGTCACTTCCATATCCAAAAGATTTTTTTTTTCATTCCCCAAACCTTTTGCCTTAGTTTACTTTGATTTGTTACCACCTGGATAATTTATAAATGATTAAGATGTATCTTGCTCTGGTCACTTCTATAGATGTGACAACTGTTGTATTATATCATGAGTGTCTTCTGGACACTTTTCAATATGTATGATGATGGGACAGTTTTCTTATAGCATCTTCTCTGAAATAAGATTATTTTGTCTTGGATCTGTTCTGTGGGGTTATTAATTTGTTTGGGGTTTTTCTTAGATATAGTAATCCATTTAATATAACAGACTTGCTGAAAAACAGTTTTCCAAGAACTTTAGGACTGAAATTACCCATTTTCTAGGATAAGGAATGTAGCATTTTTGAAGACTGTCTCTGCTGACTTTCATTGGCATGATCAAGATCATATTACTTAAAGCTAACTGTGTTCCAAACAAACTGATAAATGCTGTTTTAATGAAGCCCAAATAGATGCAATTTAAGCATATACTTCTTCATGTTAGCCGCACTCGGGAGAATGATGAAGAAACCTATTTAAAAAAGAAATAGCTGTTTCTCTGAGGCAGTCAGCATTGGTTCACAGGGAAGTTAATGTTCTCCTGTGATCCATGCTCACAGTTTCTGAAAGTCAAGTAAAATGGAAGGCTGAGGTTTTTGGCTGTGTTTATCCAGCAGTGTAAGAAGGCCTTGTGGTACAAAGCTTTGCTGTGATATTGGCAGAAGAGCAGAGCCTGCACTGAGTCCTTTGTCTGAGGTGGGAATTAAGGCCAGGGGGGTGCCAATTTTGCAGGTTAGAGTTTGTACACCACTGCCAGAGTCACTTCCCTAATCTACGAAAACGCGTATTGGACAGACCAAAAACTCCTCAGTGCAAAGATGATCTTACTTTTTTTACAGAATCTCACTCTGACCTTCTGGTAATGCCAGAAAGTAATGATGATGACAAAATAAATGTTTTGGAGATTAAGTATTTTATTTCTGTATGCAGAGCTGGACCTAGTCTAAAAATAAGCATTCTATTAAAGCTTTGCATAATGCTTAATAGAGAAATTTGAACTGACAAACCCCCTTATGCCTAGAGATTTATACAAAGTTCTCTGCTTTCCACACTTGTGGACAGAGGTGCAGAAGATCAACATATGTGTCATCGTGAGGATTAAGGTAAAGATAAAAAATTACAACTTTTGGCCCTGTTCCAAGTCTCATAAAGCTGCATGTGGATTTTCAAGTACAGAATTTCATTTTGTTCTAAACACTATTTCCCCAAAACCTCTGAGATGTAACTTTGAACAAAGAAGAGGAGAAAGGGGAGAATGTTTAGAGGACAAATTCTTTTGCAAGAGGAAAAACAATATATTTTGTTGTGGTGATTTTAGGTGTCCAAATTGTCTTCATTTTAATGTCTTTTTTTAAATTGAATAAAATGTGACTGAAGTTTAAGGAATGACAAAAGGAAGAAAAAAGTCAAGAGAAAATTAAATCCCCACTGAAAAAGTCAGCCAAATTTAATTAGATTACTTTAGTATTTCAATGCATCTCTGTTCCTCACCCTTTTATATGTTGTAAATAATCAGTGGTGCTCTAAGGGTTTGAGACCACCTAAAGCTGCCTTAAAACAGCTCTTTCACTTCATCTTCAATGCTTTTAAAACAATGAGTGTCATCAAGTGAATGGTGGAAAAATTTGTTAAAAATATTAGTATGGTTTACTGTAAATGTAACTAGAGAACTAAGTTACCCAGCCAACTAACCCTAACAAAAGGTTTTGAGCAAAATGTTGGCCAATTTTTAGGTATGTATAGGTTTGGTGGTGAGTATGGCATGTGTTGTTCCATGACTGCTGATGCAGTTATAGGTGATACCAGCATTTCAACATTTATTGAAATGTGTGTGGGCAGGTTTGTTAAAGAATTAAAATCTAAAAAGTTTGAAGTCATGTTTATCTCATTTTTTTATGGAAGGCTAAGGGCCTACTGTCTGTTTTAGAAGTTAATTACTATGTTTATTATTCATATAAGTTCAAAACGAAAATTTTGCATTGCTTGTGTTTGGCTCTGTGGGAAGTTAAGTCCTGACCCAGTGGAGTTCTGAAAGGAGAGGGCACATGGAGGACAACCTGTGACATGAGTCTACTAATGGGGACTAAACTTTTTATTTGGGGCTATATCAGGAACAGTAACTGCTCTGCCAGCAAATGTTCACATTCAGCTTTTTTTTCTCCAAATTTCTTTAACTGGCATGTAGCTATTGTATTTAGCTGTACTGTGTAAGTGTGCATTGAAAAAAATCTATTGTGGATCCCTCCAGAGTGGCTCTTTGTGCAAATGAGTGGATGTTTGCTGGGAGAGACTGTTTTTGGAAAGCAGAATAAAGTGCTGAAATGAACAGAAAAGGAGTTGTTTTCCGAAACAATGGAAAGTTCTGACAAGACCAGGACATTTTAAGAAGCTGTTTCTAACATGTTAGAATATTAATAGTGTTAAAATGTTGAAACCACTGAAAAAATGTAGAATAAAATAGCTCAAAATAATAAAATTTTCCCCATTCTTCTTGGCTGTTCATTCATGCTGTAGGTTCTATGCAGCTATTTCACCTGAGGAAAACCCTTATGTTGTAATAATATTTAAAGTTCAGTGACAATGCATATTTTCAAATAGGATAAACATTATTTGTTGTAATTTTCCACCTTTCTCAAACTGCTTTCTTTTAATTAGCTTATTGTTTTTTGTTTGGTTGGTTTTTTTGTTGTTTTTTTTTTTTTTTTTTTTTTTTCCTGAGGGGGTTTTGTGTGGTTTTTCTGTCTCTTCTTCTGTCTCAGTTCTATGATTGCTGTCTGCCTTCTGCTCTGAATCCACTCTGTACTTCTTAAGAAAACTCATGCTTGAAATCTAATGCAAATTTGATACCGTCAGCTCTCTACAGCTGCTCTAATTCTGACATCCTCTGTCTGCCTAAAAAAAAAAATAATCACAATTTCTGCATTTGTACTGCCTTGTTGGGTATACTGCTTTTTGTTTCACATGAATTTTTAATCATGCTTCTCTTCCCCACACAATCTTTAGCTTGCTGATTTGGCTTCTCACTTTTTCTGTTATTGTTCTGCTCTCAGATATTTTTTTTTTGGATACGAAAAGTAGATGTTCTCAGGAAATATGTGATACTTAATGACAGTATTTAGTATCTGTTGCGAGCAGACTCCTGGGAAATGTCTGGCAAACTTTTTCTTAGACATATGTGGGTTCTGAGTCCTCTCCTGAGTGACTCGGGAGAGCAGTATTGAAGGACAGCAGATTAATAAATCTCATCTTGCCAAGACTAGCAGAGAAGCTGATGTGTCAATATGTAAGGAACCATTTCAATGTTCAAGGAAACAAACCCAAAACAACACAGATAAAATGCTAAGTTTTGCTAACACTGCAATAGAGATAAAGTCTTTGTGAAGATATTTCCCAACTACTTAGTTACTGAAGGTCTGGGGGGTTTTGTTATTGTGAACACAATAATTTTGAGAGAAGAGTCACTGACACAATTTAAAGAAAAGAACTGTAGTTTTTAATGAGAAGAGACACTAAATTCTGTGTATTCTGGAGTTGGAAGATATGTGTACTTTGTCTAGAGAGGCTACATAAGTAAATGTGGAAGTGGGGAGGATATATTTCTCAATGCATCCATCTTTCTCTTTTGAAAAGGTCATGTCTTGCCATTATGCCTCTTCTGTCATTTATATGCATAGAATGATAACACACTTTGAAATGCTACTTTGCTAAAGAACATTCTGTACTTTGAGTTACTACATGGCAATTTATAGTGTATTTTTTTTTATTCATAAACATGTTTTCAGGCAAGTGACAGTGGTGGGGGAATGCTTTTTAATATAAGTTTTCTTGATTCTCTAACTATTATCTGAAAAAAGGACGTCTGCAGAAAAGTGTACAGAGAAATTAGGAGTCAGAATAGGGAAAAAATATTTCTTTTTATGGCTGCTAGTAGCGGTTTTGTGATCTGTGAAAGGCCCCTGTCAGTCCTTTGTTTATCAAAGCAGCTGTGTACCTTTGATCTCAGCTTCATAATAGTCTTTTAGGTACAGATGAAGCCAAGTCACTGCTGAATACAACAGTGAACCAATTGGGCATTGTTTGGAGGCTCAGGAAGATTGGAAATCATGGTTCCTGATTTTTGTGTTTTTGTGCAGCATTGCACCATGCTGGCAAGAATCAGTTGGATGCCCACATTTGAAGTCTTTTCCATCACCTGGAGCAATAAATAGGACATGGATGCATGTTGGTTTATATTAAATATAGATTTTTTTTTAAAAGCTGCCTACTAAAAGTTTAATGAATTTGAATCAACTTTGGTTTAATATTTAAAATGCATCTATTGAAAATATAATGCAGGGAGGAGCAATTGATACTGATGAGGAAAAGAAACAGGTCTTGTAAGCAGACCCCTGAAATATTGCATCTTGACAGCTCAGAAGCTTTACTGTCCACAAGCCTGTGAGGGTTTGCTAAATTGAGATTTAACACTTTGCTCCAGGAGCACGTGGTACTCGAGATTTATGTCAACCTCAGTGACCCAACCAGCCAGGCTGTCTTTAATCCTTCTCCATTCCCAGCACTATGAAAATGACTGCTGACTATTGAATTCAGTGGTGGTATTTGCAGCTCTGGCCTGAGCTGCTACTGTGTTCTGTAAATGTTCTGCTTGTGGACAAGAGCTGTCTGCAAGCATCTTAATTTATGCTGCCATTTTCATGGTTTAGGTTTTCTAAATTGAGTGATATGGCTTGGCCTTCAAAGTTTTTACTTATGATTGCATTTAATTTATCTCACTTTCCTTCCAAATCCTTCACTAAATTAGCTTTTCCTAAAATATTTATTTTAATCAATAATATCCATTTATTTAATGTCCTCTACTAGCTTTGTCCAGTCCTGGAATTGTACTTTAACAGACCTTTGCAATCATTATAACATTGAATGTGTCAAAAGGGAAAGGGTTCATGTTCTAATGGTCTTGGGAATTATAAGTTCCAGACTGACAGTTTTTTGTTCAAGGTTTTTGGGGCATGACACAAATAAATAAACAGCAGATTCCTATATGTAATGCAATGAATGCTTTTAAAATCAACTTATTTACAAACAAAGAAAACAAGCAAAATGTATTTCAGAGAGAAATTGAGAGAGGGCCTGAAGAAAAACTTTGAATACAAACCACAAAAATATTGTTGGGGGGTGGGGGGGAGTGAAGCATGGATTTTTTGCATGCTAAATTTCTGTGGTAATTGATGTTTATAATGCTTTAATTTTCTTGATTTCTGCTTCATTTCAGTGAAATACATAGATGCTAATTCAGAAGAACCATTTGGCTTCTGTTTAAAACACTGGAATTCTGCTGTTGTAGATTTACCCTAGGCTTTGCTAGTTTTTAGTCAAACCTGATCAAGGAGTTCAGTATCCAAAGCAAGCTGTGCTCTGAGAGAGGCAGAGTGATTTTTTGGGGGTTGTTTGGGTTTTGTTTTTTCAGTTTTTGTTGTTTGGTTTTAAGTAGCAAATGTCTAAGTAAATTATTTAATCAGGTCACAGTTGTACCCCACAGATTTCACTCATTCACTCACTCTCCTCAACTTTTCCATCAGAATACCTGAGTGGTCTGGCCTGGAATTCTGGTGCTCAGCACAAAGCCAAGGCCATGCTGTGTGTGGAGCACTCACTGCATCTCTTGGGCTCCATTTGCTGACAGTGACAAACCACTTTTTGGTCTGCTGCTTTGTCTTCATGTTCATAAGTCAGCAGTTGTTATGGTGGTTACTTTGCTTCAGATTTTTGCTTACTTCGGGCTCTGTAGCTCTCAAACAATGAGCAGCAGCCACTGCCTGTTTTCTGTTGGGAGGGTGCGTGTGCCATATGTCTCCCTGTGTTCCACTAGCAGGAAAATGAGCTGGCGTGATAGACTGCAAGTGTGCTGCCTGTTGTCAGATTGGGGTGTCTGTGCTGTGTCCTGTCAGAGTACCTGCCTCGACAGAAACAGCTTTTTCTGTTTTGCATCTGGGAATGATGTTCTGGGAGCGGTTTCCCTGAAAAAGTGTTCTTTGTTAACCACAAACACCATTCCTTTAACCCTGAGAGTTCTGCTGCTGCTGCTTTCTCACATACATATTTTCACTTGTTATTCATTCATAAGTCTTATTCCTATTAGAAATCTATTTTATATATATATAAAATATGTGATATACAAACTTTCTATCCTGAAATGTGCAAGTCAGCAGTTTCTGTTCATGAAGGTGGTGTCTGGAGGTGTCATGGAGATGCTGAAAGTTGACTTAAATTCTATAAAGCTGTTTTTAAAGGCTGTTTTTTCTTTCTCCTGAGTGCTTACCCAGGTTTTGTTGCTTAGATCTTAGTTCTGACATGTTTATGTGTCAGCTTATGTTCTTTGTACATGCATTTGCCTGAAATTAAGAAATTCAGCATACCTTCACCCTCCTGCTCTGGAAGGTCTGACTCAATGGGCATTGCAGGAGGAGCTGGTTGATCACAGAGCAGTGACAGTGACTTCTTACAAAGCACGGCCAGAAGCTGTGATGGTGTGTGCAGAATGTGGAAGGGAGGGTTTGGTTCTTTGGGAAAATAAAATTTGTATTCTACCTTCTTGGGTGAGTACAGTCAGCACCAGTTCGTAGGGAATTCTCTGCCTGTCTGCCTTTCTGGAGTCGTGATGCTGTGTGAAATTGATTTGTTCTGATGATAGAACAGTGCTCTGATATTTAGGCAATTCTGTATTAATATAACAGTGCTAGAAAAAGCATGACTAATGGGCAAGACCATGAGAACAGAGGTTCTGGACTGCTCCTGTTTTTTGCCTGGTGATGTTCATGTAAGTATTGAGCTTTAAGGCACACACTCTTTGTTCTCCCCCTGACTGTAAGTATTTACATGCAGAGACCATTTATCAAAACAATTCCACATGCTGCAATACAATATTAGTATTCAATATAAATAATAACTCGTATTGAAATAAAATTATATTCCCATGCTTAGTTGATATAAATATATAAGTACACTTTGCTTCTGCCCACAATACCTAGCTGTGGTTGAAAATCCTGTTGAAATTTCTCTAGCATGAGTGAAGAAAAAGTATTTACTGTCATTCTTGTGGCCCACATATTTTTGTTAGGCACAACACAGAGATGTCAGGTTTTTATTTCTGTGCAATATAATTTCTATACATGTCAGCACTTAGAAGATAGTTGTGCCTTGCATTCCTCCTGTTGCAGAGTTCTGGACATTTCAACAGCTGGTATAATCTAGTCAGAATGGTAATCTAGGCTGGTATGATCTAGTCAGAATTTGTAAAGTTCTCTCTGAAATAAAAAGTATCTTGAAGATTTGCACATTGACTCTAATTGAGTCAATATAGAAATAAAGTGTTTAAAATGCTGACTAATTTAGGTAAGCATGAAAGTTGAGCTTTGTCTACCTTCTACCATCAGGCTAAATAAGGCTAAATACAAAGATTCTTTTCTTTTTTCCTTGGAGGTTTGTTTTTCAAATCTCTAAGAAGCTAAGTTTTAAATACATTTTTGAAACAAAATCACAATTTACTTCATAGAAATGAAACAACTCTGCATATGTATTTTTAATGCTAATATCTTTTCCCCAGACAACACTAAGCTAAATTTGAAAATAGTTTCAGCTGGCCTGAGATGACTTTGGATGAGTGCATCAATACCTTTGGTCATGTTAAATGAATGCTTTAACTTCTTTTATTCTTGAATTACTTTTGTTTGTGCAGCTTTGAACTAGAACAAGAATATTAATACTGCATGTCCACACTTGCCCCTGGTTATTTATTCATTTTTACAATGGAAGGGTAAGTGTGCCAAGCAAAATCACTGTATTTCTGCCAAGTAAATGGCCCAACAAAGAATTATAAAGCCAGGAGTAAATAGGGCCTCAAATTAAATGCGGGAAAATGATGTGGGCTCAGTAAAACACAATAGTGGGACAGTATAAGAAATGTTCCTCATCTCAGAATTATAGACAGGACAAGGGAGTATTGTGATGTCAACAGCAGAGAGGAAACCCATATTTCAGTGGGAACATTTCCAAATAATAAGTGAACATGGAAGTTAAGATACCAACATTTTATGTGTATTTTTATGTATCTTTATGTACCTTGAAACCATGTGGTCTCTCTCTGCTTCAGACTCCAGTTCTGTATTTGTCCTGCTAGTCAGTTTTCAAGTCTTCTTTATTCACTGTCGGTAATGCAGGTTCATTTGAAGTATGAAACATTTGCAGTTTGTGTTTAGTCCTCTTAAGAAAAACCATTCAGGGCCTTGAACTTATAACCCTCCAAAAAAAAAACTCTAAGGCAAAATAAACTTCTCAAGCTGGTTTAGTCTGGTCCTTTCTGACCACTAATTCTGGAGCAGAGGAGGGAGGATCAGCTACAACATTTGTAAATGATCACCATTCCAACATTTTTCCTTTCTGTAGTCTGAAGTGTAGGAATCTTGCATGTCAGTCACATCAGGATAGTGCCAATTGAAATTGGTCTCATGTCTTTTCTGTTATGTGGTGTTTTATTTCATGTGAGCAAGAGCATCAGCCTTTTGACTGGTATTGATAGAGAAAAGAGTCATTTTTCTGAAAGAACAATGTATTTTTAAAAACTTCAGCCTTGTCTGTTGAAAGATGTTAAAGGGTGAAAGAGTGCTATAGGAGAAAAAGTACATTTGTGGATGATAGGTTCCTTATATTGAAATAATGACACTGAATTCTGTTTCAGTCTTGATCAGAGAGGTTTTGAATTAATTTTTCTTTTTCTCTCATACTCATTTTCTCATTCTCACCCTATGAAATAAACACTAAGGGAAGTTTTCAGACAGTAAAGAATTTCTTTCTCTGCCTGTTTTTGGTAGATTTTTTTAAGCTGTAAGAGGTTTATTTCAGGCCTCTACTTTTAAATGTTGAATACTCAAATACATACAAAGCAAATCTGAGCGTTTGTCAGACTTCCCAGGATCAAAGCAACTTTTATTTTTCAAATACTAAATTATAATTCACTCCTGCAAATGTCACAAGAGCTGACAGAATGCTAGCAGATTCCCATGGAGTTCATGTCAACATTTTAGCGTATGGTCTATTTACTGCCTATTTATATTAATATTTTTGAATGGACAGAACAGCACAAGTATATATTTTTCTGTAGGCATCATCCTGTGCCCTGTACATGTTCCTGCTGTTTATGCAGGAAATACTATTTTCTGTTCTGGAACCTTTTTATTCTAAATATTTTAAAGCTAGAGGGACTTGAGATATCACTGAAGTTGTGCTTCAGGTAATTCCTGCAGTGGTTTTATGGTCACTTCTTGGCTGAACCACTGCACCTGAAATTCATATCAGATGCCTTTAATGTCATGTAGCTTAGAGCAAGAATTAAGTACCTCATGATTGTAATTTTTTATAAAAAAAACTTTGACTAAAACTGCCAGAGTGAAATTTTTTGAGGCTTTTCATCAAGGTGCCAGTTAAAGTATCACCAAACTTGAAATCTGGTAATTTTGCTCTGCATAGCAAATAAAAGGAATTTTTAGTTCACAACAGACCAGCTTGAAATACAGAGTCTGTGATTTTAAACACACTTTGTAAATTGTAAAACTAAGCAAAAAATGAAAAATTAAGTAATTTTACAAGGAAACCACTATTTAGGAAAGTGTAGTCTTAGAAATGTTGCATATCATACTGAAGATGAAAGAAAAAGGAAGAAAAAAATGCAAATTATAACTTCAACTAAAATTACAAGACTTGTTTTGAAAAATACATAAATGTAAAATACATAACTAGATGTGTATTCAGTGAGGTTTTTTGGGGTTTTTTGGTTTTTTTTTCTAACTGAAATTAAGATTTTAGCTCATTCTGTCCTTCAGTAAAAGCAGTAGTCATTTTAGTATCTATGGGTTTTTTTCACTCTTTTTTTTGAGAAAATTACTCTTGCTGTGGTATCCCAGGCTTCCTGATTTGAGGAATATGAGCACTCTTAATAAAGTGTAATTTATTTTGTTTATTTCATTTGACCTGCCATAGTTACTTCACAAAGTCTTAAAGCCCCTGTGAAAACAATAGTAGTCCTTTGCTTAAAGAAGTAGGGAAAGGAATGAGGATCTCTTTGAACTTTGCCTTCCTCCCCAGAGTTATGTAAATTAATATAGTGCAATCATGGCCTTTTGAAATAATCTTTCCAATCTATGCAGTACTCTTCATGAAAAGTAAGCTTAGAGATAGCAAAATCTACCTATTGAATGCTTTGTTACTCATTGTAAATTAAAAGAAAATAGGCAGGTATTTAAATTCATACTCTACAGATGCTGCTATTCCTTCTATCATAATCTATTACTGGTTTATAGAGGAATTCCTATATCTCAAGGCACAAAATTTAATCTATTTTGCTTTCAGTTTAGTGTCATTATTCAAGCTAGTGGATAGAGCAGATTGCTTTGAAAGGTGGCACAGGATTGAATTGCAAAAATGAAATGCACACAGCTACCTGGGCTTTGTGTATTATAACAGATGGATGCCTTAATTATTAATTTCCTGATTAAGTAGCTTGGAATATAGAGCAGATATTGCTCTAGTATATTATATTTGAAATGTATAGAAAATATTGCATTTTTGGACTCGCATAATTCCATAGTTGTTAGAGTGAAATCTCAGGCTGATTTATGCAACTTTTGAGTTGGAGTTGGAGTTGTAGTATGAAGAATTCACAACTTCTGCAATTATATTTATTTGACAGGAATAATTGTTGTACTGCATTGGAGTATCTCCAAGTGAAATGTTTTGGCCTTACCATGGTAAAAAAAACAAAACAGAAGAAAAAACTGCACATTTGTTAATTGGAAGGAAATGAGCGTATATTCTGCTTCATTTTATTTGGTGTGTTGAATGACAAGTTTAGTAGCATAAAATATACAGTGGAATAGAAATGAAGATCATATCTGAATATTTTTAATAACATTTGTACCAATAACTAATGAAAAGAAATGTAATACAAAAGTGCAAATAGAAATTCTAATTAAAAATAGATTTATGTCAGTGAAAATTTACTGTCCCTCACAAGGTAACTCTAGACTTAAGAAGAGAGGGGCTTCTCTCATATCCTCCTTTCAATTCCATTCTTGGAATTAAAGTTGCTTGTAGCATAAAGAGTTTCCTCAGTTGGAGGGGAGAAGAGAGAAATTTTATCAGCAGACAGTGCAATAAGTTTTATGTGATTTTTTTTTTCCCTTTCAAACTTTTAACATTTAACAATAATTTGTTCTAAAGGTGGCCTACCTGCAATTTCACTGGATATCTATCTAGAAGAGAAGGAAAGATGTAGCTTTGCCTAATCAATGGATTGTTTCTTTATTTCAGGGAAAGCAAGTAGAGATCTCATGTTTTAAAGATGTTGCTCTTCATTGATCATAAATTCATGAAGAGTGCATTTGCAAACGTGTCCTGAAGGATTAACAGAGTTCAGGTTCTTACAGAGAATCAGGAATGGCAGGTCTTTTCCATGAGTGACATTTTTGTCAATAGTGCCTTCACCAGGTGGCCACGTGGATGCTCTTAGATATGCTGATGATAATGGTGGCTAAAGGTGTAAGCTGGATGTTGTGTTCAAACAGGTAGAGCTTATTCTCCTTTGTGAGAATTCATTCCCTAGAGTGGCCTCACTGACAGAAATATCTGTGTTGTTATAGGTCCGTCCAATGCTGCAAATTGGCTGCATAAGGGAATAAGAGGGGTTGTGCTGTGAAATGTCTTGTATGCTGTGCAGGAAGTCTATATTTGGTACATAAACCCTTCCTATGTCACTAATTACTTTCAGTAAAAGTAAGTTTTTTGAGTTTTGGAAAAGGTGGACATCAAGGGTCTACTAACTGCCAAATTTTTCCTTGTTTACTTTTTATATTCTATCTAGAGGATGCTTAAATAAATATATACATGACAATTTTAAAAGACCATTTCATGTGTTGAAGGGCAATAAGAATCTCATCTTAGAAACTGTAAATATAGATTTACCCAACTCAGAGGTATTTCCCTGCTCTCCAGGTTTTGGGGAGATCCTGTTCCATATAATACCTGCAGGAGGAGAGAGGGGAGGAACTTGAGGAAGGATAAGGCACAGGGAAGCAATTCAACATTGCCACTTTACTTTGTGGTATTGGATTCCCTTCCTGAATCCTTGCTACAGAAATAGTAGATTATGGGCAGTGTTGCTACAAGCTGCTTGCCTTTTAAGCTGTGACATGTAATCAGGCCTGTGGAACATTCATTCCCTTACTAGTTTAGCAGTCTGCCAAATTTGAAATGATGAATGCTTTATAGCTGGCTAGATATGGACTGCAGACACAGGAATTCCCCACTTCCAGGGTTTTCTCTGATGAATTTATAAAGTTTTTTCTGAGATAAATGGTAGAGCTGTAATAAAAAATACCCCCCAAACATAAACATAGACCAGAGTAGAAAGTCAGATTTAACAGAGGAGATTTAAAATTTGTAAACTTAATGTTTAGTTTTTTACATAAAAAATAAATTGTAGGTGTTTAAGACTATGTATTACTGACATATAAATTGCAAGAAAAACATTTTGAATAGTCTAAATGCATAATAAATACACAATTCAGTGCTGCACCCTTTTAATACGAACACCAGACCTCCCAACTTTGATTATGCCTCTTGGTATTTAGATCATGATCATAGAGTTAGCTTTATGGAAACTCTGTTATTTCTGTCAGAATATTAGTGAAATAAATAATATTCAGTATTTATGATTATTAGCAGTTTGTGTAATAGTCCAACACATTAAAGTACAGGTTGCTTTATGTATAAGTCTGAAATTCATGTGCTTTACAGAAAATCTTGAAGTTGTTACTGGTACTGCACAGTATGACCTAAAGTGATGTATGCTTAGCTAAGGGAGTGAATCTCTTCAATATGATGGCATTTCACTCGTGCAAGAATTGAGGCTTTGATGCAGTTTATTTGTTTGTATTAGTTCTGCAGGCTGCTATATACAAAAGATGATAACAGAAAAACATTGGTTCTGGTTATAAAGCACACAGTCATGTGTGTATCTGGGTTTTAATAGGAAGTGGATAGAGCTACATCATTCCAAATGGATGAAAAAGAGTGATCTCTCAAGACGAGGTACATGTTCTCTAAGAATCAATTGTTCACTTTCCACCGTGTTGGTTTATTGAGGGTGGAACTGCTCCAAATCTATTTGTTAATTGGTTTTTATTTTCTCTCTAGCCATTTGTTGTAATGGATCGTGGTTGCTTTTTCAACACAGATGAGAAACATTAGCAACAGAATTTTGTTCTTCTTCTGTATGGTGATTATTTTTTGTAATTCTACAGATGTATTTAGTGCAGAGAAAAAACAAGTGCACAACTCCAGACTTTGCTATAGACTGGAAAAGCACTTGTCCCATTTTAGTTCATTGCCCAGCACTTTCTTTCATAGGAGTATGATACTATAAAATGAAATGTTTCTATGCTTGTACAATGGCTTTCAGTTTAAATGTGAAATAGATTCCTGGATATAGTTTATCACCCATGAAAAACAAAAAAAAACCCCACACCTAAAAACAAAAAGCCAAAACCTTTCTTAAGGAAGCAGTCTATCCACTTAGTCTTTGGGATGCAGACCCTTGCAGCATTTGGTACACTTTAGCATTAAGAAGATTTCACTGTTTCCTGCTTGCATTGTGTCAAGTTACATGCAGGAATCTGGAAGACTTCAGAAAGTCTGAATTGAAGGAGGCTGGGTTTTCAAAGAGGATTTCTGTGAAATTTTTTAGAAAGCAGGACAGCTTTCACACTTGCACTGGTTGTTTACATTGCCAGCGTGAGAATCCAGTGCTAGTAGGAGCAAATCCTTGGCAATAAAATTTGGTTACTGGCTGGTAGACTGAGATTTAGCAGAGGATGGGCAGAGCTTCTGTGGATATATGCCCAGGAATTAATTGTAATCAATAAAAGTTGTAGCCTGTTATATCATTAATGTACCTCCCATTAGAATCAATTACATTATTTACATTATTTCTGTAATGCACCACTTGATCTTAATTGGGATTGGTCCTGGCAGCACTCTAAAAATGGAGACGCTTCCATGGATTTCCACAGGGCAAAACCAAAACTGCCTTCAACACACCACACTCAAAGATAATCTCAATAATTAAGGAGGAGCATTTTCTCCTTTTATGTAAATAAACAAGATGTTTAAGGAGATGTTATGCTCATGAGGAATTTGGAACTTACCTATCTGAATACTGTTCTTGAAATATCCAAATATGAGTGTCAAGCTGATTTGCAGAATGTTGGATAGAGCCCATTTCCTGACCTGTGGCTTCATAACACTTGATTCTTTATGGCTTCTTCTTTCCTGATACCTACAGTATATATGCAAGGATAATTCCAGGTTTAAAAATGCTATGAAATCCTTGGATGGCTGAAGCCACATATTTTATGAAGCTGTGGATTGTCTTGGTACTGGCAGAAAAATGCACAGGGCTTGAGTAGGCAACAGTGATTTTTTTCAGTTAACATTAAGCAAGTGCATTGACTTCTGCAGCTACCTTGACCCCTTTATATCCATATAAAAATGAAGCGGAATCTTGACACTCATAGTCTTGAAGATTGTCCCTATTCTGTAATCTCCTATTAATCTAAACTGTCACAGTTTTCAAGGAATGCTCATAATCTAACGTGGCTTCCTGTATAAAATGGGTCATTGGGTTTAGCTGAACTAATTTTTCTCAAATACCATAGCCATTGTACTATTTTCACTGTCCCACATTTTATATATATATTTATTTATTTATATATGTAGTAATATAGAATCTACCACATTTCACAGGAAATGTTCCTTGTTGTGAAATGGTCTCTCTGTTGTGAATGTATCTTCATACCTGAATTAATCTATTTTCATTTTATTTTCCACAGTGTTTGGGCACTGAGTTACCTACCTTATTTCACTGCTGCATATAGGTACTCATGTGCTGTGACAGTTTTTCACTTCATTGTTAACTCAATCATTTTGAATCCTTTGTATTTTTTCTGTGGACTATGTTTTCCAGTCTTTTAGTCACTGCTGATCTTCTCCATACCTTCTCTAACTTTTCTCATCCTTCATTGTCATGATTTTTTTCATTTTATTATCCTTCTGTGCAGATTCCACTTCTAAATGTTAATGTTTAGCTAATAATACACTAGGTGCATACATGATTTTTCCAGAGGCATTTAGACTATTCAGGTTCCTTTTAACTTAGAAGGCTTCAATTTCTATTCAGCATACATCTGTGTTTCCTGAAGAATGACCTGATAAGCACTAATATAAAAATAAGTAGAATCTGGGTACATTATGCCGATTTTAACTACTGGCTTTTAAGTATGCACATTCAAAGTTCAGCTGTTTCATCTTTGTAGCTTTTTCCTGCATTTCCTAGGTCAATTAATGCACAGATTTTCACCTAATTATCCCTGATTTCCAGGCTAAAGTAATTGCCAGTAACTTCTGCTGACCTTAGTAGGAGCTATATCAAGACTGTATGGTGGAAAATCTTGCAGACTGGTGCTTTGGAAAAAAAAAATCTCAGACTCAAAAAAATCTCATTGTCTTTAGTCTAACTGTGATCAGACTGTACTGGATGGCATTTTTTAATAATGATTCTATGGCACTTTAATATCTTTCAAGCTAAGAGGAGTAGCTAAAGTAATATAAATTAATAATATGAAAATATATGAGAACATGTGTTACTTGCTTCCTGAAATCAAATCCTGTGGGGTTTGTCATGTGATGTTTAAAGCAGCCAAGAAGTAAAGGAAATGTTGCTTAAAGCAGATAACTTGACCCATACATTCACTGTCCCAGTAAAAGTGAGCAAAAGATCCATGAAACACTTGTGCTGTACATACAAAAAAGGTCCAGAAAGAGTGAGTTTCCTATGAAAGTGTCAGGTGTGGAATTCATTAGTAGGTTCAGATGAACTTAATGAGGTAATTTTTTTAATAGATCAGTATAGATTACTGTAACATAATTTGTATAGGGGAAATGGAACAAGTAAATGAGTTGCCATAATATTTAAAAACACTTACTGTACTAGGAAACTGTGAATGATTTTCTTGTGAAGAAATGTAAACAAAGCAAAACAAACATTAGATGTATTTCAAGTGGTGCTGAAGAAATTCTGTCTCTTCAAGATACTCCATATAAAAGGATACTCATGGGAGATTTTTAACTACCTGCATCTCTGTTGAGTAGCACTTTCAACAAATTAGCAGGAAAAATCATAAATTACAGAGCAGTCAGACTTGCTGAATGGAATGGGAATGGAATGGAAAGTAGGGGATCCCAAAAGAGACATCCTGAGTCCATTTCGTGCTGACATGAAAGTGAATGAAAATGGAGAAAATTGGAGGACTGTATCATTGGTGACCAAAAAGTGAGTTCATATCAGAAAGAAATGCAATTTACTGATTAATTTAAGGCTGTAACTTCAGGAGGAACAGAAAATACCCACAGTGAATAAAGGACCATCAGTGTATTTTGCTAGAATGATTAAGAACACACTGTTTTTCTTCAGGTTTAAAAAAGGAATTTGATTTAGAAGGAATCAAACTTCTGGAATTCTTCAGTTCTGCTGAAAGAATGTTATATGAAAGGCCAATATTTATAGGAGCCTTAATGGGGAAGATGAAATTGAGAATAAGATTATGTATCAAGAATTGTAAGTCTCCAAAACTCACCATGGTTACTTATGTACTTGAAAGGTGAAGTCCAACATGAAAATTATGAAATGGGGAAGGAACTCAAATATTAATTCTTCACAGCAGCTTTTACAGGGATGATTAGTAAAGATTCAGAAGTTTATATCAAGAAATATTAACCTGAATGAAGGCGATAGGGATATTCTGGAGTACTGTGCCCAGTTCTGGTCTGCAAAATTCAAAAAATATGTAGAAAACCTGGAGAAGGTCCCAAGAAGTGCCACAAAGATGAGCAAAAGAGCTGATTTACCCCAAGAAGAAAGACTGAAGCAGTGTAGGGTCTTTGCTCCCTGTCAAAGAGGAGACTTGGGGGAACCTTGTCACAGTGTTCCAGTACTTAAAGGGCAGCTACAAATAGGACAGAGGCTGTTTCTTCACAGGGACCAACATGGAGAAGACAAGGAGCAACAGGTACACATTGTACCAGAAGAGATTTTATATTGATATAAGCAATAAACTTGGTAAAATGAGATCAGTCACTGGAATAATTTCCTCAGGAACAGAGTCCCCTCTGCTGGTAGTTTTCATGATGCCATTGGACAGGGTGCTAGGTAATCTTAGGCTCCCTCTCCCACAAAAGATTAGTCCAGCTGATCTGAGGTCTCTTCCAACCTGATCTTTGAATGGAAAACAGATTGGAGAAAGTCTAGGAGAAAATTATGATCACAAAGACATTTACATTTCAAGTAACAGTACCATTATAGACCATGGTATCTGATGTGTGAAAGGTGCAGGATGTTTGGCTGAATTTGGGCATCTAATGCAGTTAAAAGGCACTAGAGAATAAAGGACAGAGAGGAAAACAAACTTAATTTTCTTTTCCTAAAATATCTGCTCTGAAGCATTTGAAACACAAATGGAAAGATTACCATCCAAGGTATTTTGATTATATGTTGGTTTTTGTTAATACAGTGTGTTTATTTATAATCATTTGTGGTTAGGACCAGGTATCCAAAATATGTGAGGGTTGGGTTTTTTCTCCCTATAAAATACCTAGTTGCTTGCATTCCTTACTTGGAATATTTGGATTAGTAAATCTTTTTTGGTGATGTAACAGCAGTGAACATTTGCTCACACAAAACTGTGTGATGAGGAAAGGAGTTTTCTGGGCTGTTTTGTCCAGCAACAGCAAATATTAATTTCTCTCTCAGTTATTTGGAATGTGTAAAGCAGTACAGCATTCTGAGGAAGGCCAACAGCATTCAGGCACAGAAACTGATATGCTGAGGGAAAAGGTCTGTTTTTTTCCTGAACAATAACTATAAATATTTGAAGAGTGTAAATGCTAAAGCGCAGAAGCACAAGTGGAGTAATGCGACAGGATTTCTAAAGTGAAAATTTAGATTGGATGAATATTAGGAAAAATGATTGACAGTGAGAATAGATTATGGAGTGGAGCATTTTCCCAAAGGTATTGGTAAAAGCCCTGTATCAGTCTTTGCTGAGGTACTTCAGAGTAGATTGTATAAAGAAGCAGAAGCTATTCTGCAGGGAAGCATGCATGCTGTTCTTGGAGAGCTGTGATGGAAGACTTAATAGATTTGCTGCAAATCACTTCTGTGAATCGTTTAGAGATGTGTTACGAATTTTTTTTTCTCATTGAAAGTAGTTCTAAAACGTTTCCCACTCACCCTACTCAGAGGATCATAGTGAGTTTGTGTTCATCACAGACTTAGTAAATCAATATCCCATAACAGTATTTTATATACATTATTCATTACACTTTCATGAAATAAAATGTTTTAAAGAGGAGGAGGAAATCGGGGAGTGTGAAAAATGTAGGATGTTTGTGTTCTGGCACAGGAAGTGTGTGAAGAGGGAGTTCTGGAAGCTTACAGTCCCAGTGATGTGATTTCACTGTGACCCGAGTTTCATCCTTTATTCCTAGTATTTTTCTTCCTACATTTCTGAAAACTAAGTTTTCTGGGTACTAATATTATCTTAAAAGTACATAACTTGGGAGGATACAAAGGAAATGTTCACAGAAGGTGTTAGAAGTATACCTCATTAAAAGACATAACCTTCATAAAGAGCACTTTGTCTC
Organism: Passer domesticus; assembly: GCF_036417665.1. NCBI lineage: Eukaryota > Metazoa > Chordata > Aves > Passeriformes > Passeridae > Passer > Passer domesticus. The sequence goes on along the minus strand of NC_087476.1, from coordinate 112,546,048 downwards.
CCAGATGTGACAGTATTTCTTCAAGGACTTGTGGATGCTTTGCATAGGCACAAACTGGATGGAATCATTGGAGACTGGGGAGTGCAGAGGCCCAGAGAAGTGGGTCATCACAGGGGCTTTTCAAGCATTTCAATTATTAGTCCCTCTTCAATGCAGGAAATGTCCTGAATGTTTACCCTTTGAAACAGCAGTGGGAAGGGCATTCATTTGATACTGAATAGCCCTCAGTGTTGGTCTCTTGCTGTGGAGGCTGGAAGTGATGTATTAAGTTAGCAATTTCATATTATTCCTTTCCACTTTCAAGAAATATCTAAGAGGAAGAAATTAAAAGTGCTAAAGAACTTTTAGTCTCTTGGTGTGGATTTGAGCTACATCACTGGTCAATCGGAGTGCACCTATTCTTTCTGTGTCCTTTTCCTCACTCTTTTTACTCTGCCCATGCCAGACTTGGAAATAACTGAGCTTCCTGAGCTTCTAGATGGGATTCTTAAAATAATTACCGTAAGGAACAACATGTTCCCTTTCATTAATGCCATTCTTATGGAGAGTGCTTATTTTGCGCTCTAAAGATGGAAAAAGAAATTTTTCTCTTCTTCCCTTCTCATTCCATTTGCCCAGTGTGCATATGTTTTTCAGTTGATACAGGGTTCAGGTCAGCTACTGCTTTGTTCATAAATATTCATACCTATATAGATGGGGAGAAAAAAATAAGTGACAGGTTAGCATAAATTAAATATTCAGCACAACTCAGCAACATCAGGATTAAAATTTAAATATGCAAGATACAGGAAAAGCTATTCCAAGAAAATGTTTGAAAAGAAAATACGTCTCTATATTTCATCTGTCACTATATTTGGGGGGAAAAGCCAGAATATTTTGCTCTGTGTGAGATAAGGCAAATTTAAAAGATTGCAAAACGCAGACTGGATTTCAAGAGCCGGCCAATAAACTGACAAAAGTATCTGGAACCTGGCAGGAAGATTTTGATGAGTGCTTTTCCTCCAGAATCATAGAACAGGAATTCTCAAAATGTCATTTTCCTGTACATTGTAAGGCTGCAAACTTTGTTTGAGAGTGATGTTTAGATGTTTGTTGCCCATATTCTCCACTTCTTTAGTCAAGGTTTTCTTTTCCTTACTGGAAATGCTAATCTTTTTAAGGTCATTTAATACAAAACCATAGAAAGTAAGTGGGCTGTGTTCCTGTGATTTCTTGTGCATTAACTAGGGATAAATTATATTAGCAACAGAGATTTGTTGATGTATTATACTAAAAGATATGGTCATGAAGCTCTGTGAGAACATAATGCTGTAATGCATTATCAGAGTCCAGAACTGGCTGGTGAAGGTGACAAACATGAGCACCTAGATGTCAGCTTCCTGGCCTTTCCAACCCTTGCTCACAAGATATACTTATTTACTACTGCTATTATGATACTTGTTTCTGTTGGAGAAACATCTGTCAAATCTGTCAGGAGTTTGCAGATTTGTTCTGTGCTTTTTCAGATGAGACTCTGCTTTTAGGGACACTCACAAATGCAATCAAGTATGAGGAAATGGCATGAAACTGAGTCAGGGAAGGTTTAGTTTGGATACCAGGAAAAAGTTTTCTCCCAGAGGGTGGCTGGGCACTGGAACAGTCTCCCCAGGGTAGTGGTCACAGCAACAAGTCTGACAGAGTTGAAGAAGCATTTGGTCAACAATGTGACCCTTGGGTTGTTCTGTGCAAGGCCAGGAGCTGGACTTGATGATCCTGAAGGGCCCTTTCCAACTCCCCATATTCTGTGATAATTCTGAACAAGACAGGAATTAGATAATTTGATTCTGTTTGTTCTGCAAGGTTTGGTTGTTTTTTTAAATGTGAACTCTATACTGTCGCAGAGGAAAAAACCCTAAAAAATGAATGGTCCCTTTCCAAGACTTATTCCAAGGAATTTCATATGTGTAAAAGCTACTGAGGGCTGAGATGTTGCTTTGCCATTTAGACTGTGCATATTTTCCAAGTTTTAACTGGACAGCTTGAAAGCAATAATGAAAGAAAAATTATTTCTTTATTTCCAGGTAGTAAAGATTAAGTGTATGCTTTAAAACATTTTAATGAACAAGATTTGTAGAAATATAAAAATCCATGTGTGCCTATTGAGACAATCCAAGTACCATCTAATTGTCAAACTAAAAATACAGTTATTTAACTTTTTTTACGGTTGTTTCAATATGTTTAGCTGGAAGCTAGGTTGAAATGTCCACCAATTTTTCTGAAACATATTTAGCATATATTCAATAAGAATCAAAATTGTTTTAAAAATATCTAAGCCAGTTTTAAGTCAATTTCCTAAACATTTTAGTGTTCTAGTGTGCTCAAAAGAGCATATCCTTTCCTTCAGAAGTCCACAGTCAAGTCATCTTTTTAGGTATTTGCAGCTCTAGATATGTATCTAGTCTTAAAAAGTGCTTATTTTGGTGTCAACTGAGAATTGTAGCTTGTAAAATTTTATTATTTCTTTAGTTGAATGTACAGCCCAAATATCTTCAAACTTGCAAATTATAAGGTTATGCCTAGGAAGAAAACTATAAAATAAATTGAAAATTCAGTGAGGTCATTTATGTGGGTAAAAGCCTAAATATTTTGTCTCAGATGTGAACATGTAAACAAAATGCCCCGTACATCTAACACCTTAAAATTTTGCAGAAATCCTTCTTTTTTTATCTGTGTTTGGGGGTTCCATTACTATTAGTTTCAAGAACTGATATGCTCATATTATCAAGCTGGTAATAAAACCTCTCATGAGTACTATTTCAGCTAAATAAATATAGCAGAGATGAGCAGGAGCACTTTTTCTTTTTCCTTCTGTCTGACCAAAGATATAAATGAAAAAAAGTATGGTGCATTAAGATGTTTTGGAAATTGGTCCAAGTTTAGGGGTAGTAACATATGATATATGATTCATGGTGCCAATACTAGAGATGAAAAAGGTAGTGTTTTGCAATTTCCAATTCAGCTATGAAGTAAATGCCAAACTTATGTAAGTAATGGATAAGGGCAAATACTCCAAGTCAAAATAAATCACATTAATCAGTATGCCAACCTTCCTTTTTGTACGGGCTCAGAGGAAGTTGTTAGAAAGCATAAGACTTGTCAAGTTTGTCATTTCTGTGAGACAGATTTAGAAATAATGTGAATTACAGCAAAAAAATCATGCATTGAGACTTCTGTATCTGTTGAGTCAGATTATTAATATCAAAGGCTGCTAGGAATCTGAGTTACTTAACTTGTACTTTGAAAGTGTATTGCCATGCTCAGCTAGGGGCCAGGTTTCACAAGACCAAATTATTAACATTACAATTTCTGAGGGCAACCTGCCTCCTGTTATCCTCTTGGTATTTTTTGTCTCTGTGAAAGCCAAACACTTCCAAAGGCTCCTTGATGCCCTGGGTTTGCCTCCAGCCCAAGCAGACAGAGTGATCCCTCCCTGTTTCTGCTGACATCACACAGCAGGATTTAGTCTCATGCCCTGGTCTATATTAGGTTTAATACTTTATATAAGTATTTTTTCACTTAATTTTTATTCATGCTTACTAAATATTGCATTCAAATCTATTTTTCAGTCAGAATGAGTCTGCTCATTTTCTTTTGAAAGGTACATGCTTTTTTTTTTTGTGCGTACAGTATCATGACTGCTTTGAGTTTTGCCTTCTTATCTCTTATCTGAACTAAACTCTCCTGAAATAAAGTTTTTATTAGACATGATCAACTGCTTGCTAAATAATCCTGATCTATTCTTTAAATAGGAGGCTTTCCCACAATTATTTAACAGTACAAGTCACTTCAGCAAGACTAAGGCCCCACTAGAGAGAGCATAATCTTGAAAGTAATTTTGTCAACTTTTCCAAAGAAAATGAATGCTGCAGCTCTTTGCATAATCTTGTACTGTGTTGTGAAATGGAGTTCTTCCAAGATAAATACAAGAAATTTTTACTACCATAGATGTGGCTACCTTAATTCTGTATTTAGGATTCATTTATATAATTTAATAATTTTTCTATATATGTACAATTCAATATATGCCATGTGCAGTCCCAAGAAAGTATTTTAGGGAAAAGAGAAAATTATTTTTGCCTGACACTTTTGTCCAAGGAAAAACCTATTTTCCTCCCACTTTTCTGAAGGGTATTTGAGAACATTTGAAAATATGTTTTATATTTGAAGTAGCTTCAAGTTAAAGTGTTTATTTGAAATGGAAAAAAAAAATCTAATGATGAAAACAAATGACAGAACATTGCTGAGACACTCCATTGATGTACCCAAAGACATGGGGAAGTGATAAATGCTTAATTGCACCATCTACCCTTTACTCAGACTTCATTCACTTCACAGCTCTTTAAAAAGCTCAGAACACTGGGAGGAGTATTTATTTTGACAGACACATTTACATAATCGAAAATATTTTGCAGAAGAATGTTTTTAAAAGCTTACAATTGTTTTAAATTGCAGTAAGTTGCAATAACTTGTGTAAAGGTACTTGTTGGCAGTTCATTTTGTATGGCAAGCTGCTTTTCTGGAATGTTCTTAGATGAACACTGTTGAAGTATTATATGGTTTTTTTTCTGATTATCTCTCAGAAGAATTTATTTGACTTGAGGCTGAGGACTTCTCAGTACTAAACCAAAGGTAAATTGTATTGTCTGCAACTCCTTTAACATTAAACTGACCCCAGAGTCTCAGGCTTGGAGGTCATCAAGCAGAATCAGACCCTTTAAACACCACACTTAACTGTGCTCTCTTGCATTCTCTCACTGCAATGAGAAAATCAAATAACATGTCTTGAAAATCAAATAACACATCCCTCTTCCTTATCAGCACAGCAGTAATTAACTTTAATTAGTTCAACCAGTCTATTTTGGAGGACAGCTATAACCTCAATAAAATTTATTAGCATAAAGCTGACCCACAGGTAGACTTTGGTTAGAGATGGCTTTAAATAGAAAAGCAATGCCTTGGAAATAGCCCATTTCTTAATTATTTTCTTGAAAATCTCTAACTGTTTTTAGCCACACATATTGGGGGCTATAGAGATCAGATTTTTTGATGTTGGAATAGCCCTGCTTTTCCTCTTGCTACTCTGCATGAGTGCTGCTTCTTCACTTGCCGCTTCAGAAAAGGAACATGGGCACAGACCAGAGTGCAAAGGAAAGCAGTGGCAGCAGCCTCCAGCTGTACCTTTCTGTCTTGGAGCACTGGGCTGGGAAAAGCTGCCTCTGAATAACATGTGGTGGTTTGATGCCTTTGTCTTGCAATTACAGTAATAACCTTGAATGCAAAAGTGCCACAGAAAACTTCTTTTCCAGTTGTCATGGGTGTCTGAGAAGGCAAAGGTGGCTGCAAAACACTGATGTGACGAGTTGCTCATATTGCAGTATTGGAAAGTTAAAAGAATATGTTAAAAGGATTGTAAGGATTCAAAAGAAATTGCAGGTGAAGGTAGGGAAGGATTTTCCTGGATGTCTTCCAGGAAGGTGCCCAGTATAGTTAATGGGTGGGAATTTGATTTTCATTTTTATTTTTAAACTATTTAGCCTATCTTGGTAGAGCAGAATTTAGCTGACAACTGCATAAATTATTGCTAAATTAATATCACACAAAATCACAGAGCTGTTAAGCTAAGGGGGAAGAACTGTGCTGGCTCTCAGAATGGGAGAAGCAAAGTTTCTACAGCTTGTCGACTGGTAGCCAACTTTACTCAGCCAATAGTCAGCCAACACAGCTGAGAGGGGGTGAAGTTTCTAAATGGAGGCTGGCCAAAAGTTCATAAAAGAGGGCCATTTTCCTCTCAGTGGAACAGAAGGGTCTTTGAAACCAGGAACTGGGAAAGGGGGATGAGTCCAAACCAGAGAGCTGTTAAAAACACCCAGAGCCAAGAGCCAGCTATTCAGCTGGAGTAACCTATACAGGTGAGAGAGAAGAGGAAGAAAAAGCCAGCTGGGTGTTTATTACTCTGAAGAAACAACAAAATTAAGACTCATAAGTTGGCAGCTACTAAAAAACTTAAAGGAGAGGCTAAAGGAAGGCAATCTAGTGAGGGGTGGAATAAACCCCCCTCATTTCACTAAAGTATATATAGATTTGACATTCTGGATTTAATTTGAAGCCTACAGTTATCCTATGTCTTCAATCATGTTCAATATGGAAAAAAGTTTGTTCAAATATTTCAGGTGTTCAGGGTTAGGTGTGTTGATATCTGCATTTTTTACAAGTTTCTGTTCATGTTCAGACCCCTGACCTCCCCTACTTGGATTGTGTTGAGCTAATTTTAGATTTTAATTTAAGATTCATTATTTTTCTCTTTTTGTGACAACTTCCATTTTTAACTTAGGTGACTTCTGCCCTAATGAAAGGTAACTCAGATTTTATGTACATCTGTCATGTTGCCTTCAAATGCACTTTGAGTTGAGCTGTTCCTTAGAACATTAATTTTTGCATATAGATGATCATGTTGTTTTTCCATTATTTGCTTCTGTATTTTATGACCTTGAATTTAAAGCTTTAAGTGCTAAAGATAGGGAATTTCTAGCATATAATGAACATTATGTTAAAGAAATAATCCTTGAAGCCTACAAATGGTAACGATGGTGTTCTGCTTTGCAGCCCCTCTTTCTCGTAGTCCTTAAAGAGTTATTTTACTTGAGCTTGAGTAAGAATGGTTAATGGAGAAAGTGGAAGAACAGCACATTTCTGACTTTGCTGCAGAATTAGTCTTTGGTAACTCTTACTGCACTGTGAAAGAAGAGGAAAAAGCTGAAATCCAGCATGATAACTGAGTCTCCTGTAGCCCTTTCCTTTTCCCAAATTTTCATGGAGGTAACATATAATTTGTTAGACTTCATGCACTATATTAATGCAAAGCTGCTTTTGTCTTAATAAATTTTGTTTTCCTTTTGGTGGTTCCTGTTTTTCTTGTTTTTATTTCATGGCTTATGACTTGGCAAAGGCTTTATCTTTACTAAGGAGCCAATGAAGCTTTTGTGGAACCAACTTGTCTCTAAACTCTGCAACTTAGCTGTTGCCAAGAAATGTCTATGGGTCCTTGCCATGGGAAGCAAAAAAGAAAAAAAAAAAAAAAAAAAGGAAAGGAAACTTGAACTCATTTCTTATAAACAGAAAGCATAGCAACCACAGTCAGAAACATTTAGCAGTCTGGCAACAGACAGCAGGACATACAAAGAATAGCAAAATAGTCTATTGAAGAGGGAAAAAAGATCTTCAAAGGACTTGTGTCCACAGCAGGGTGAAAAACATAACAATCCCATTATCAATGTTATTAGAAAAAAAAAAAGCTGATTTTCTTTTTTCCTAAGTTCTGCCAATATATCATGTTAAACAATATTCCAGTAACTCGGAATATAAAAGCGCATTTTCTGGCATCCCCTTAAAATGTCTCTATTCAGGAGGTCAAAGGAGGCAAGAACAGAAACAAGCAGCTCTGGGATCCACATTCAAAACTCCAGCAGAAAAGACTAGTTGGCCTGGAAGATGAGCTGTCATGACTGTATTAATTCTGCAAATAGGAGACATGCACTGAACTCAAGTGACTTTGCTCATACTGCACAGGGAATCTAAATTTACACTCACAGTATATCTATAATTTAGTTTCTGTCATACTGGTTTTGTTTCTGCAGGTGTATATATCCATTAACACCTTTTTTGTTGCCTTAGAGTAATTAATATACCTGCTTTGTACTGAGTTGTGGGAGTTCTTTTGGGTTTGTGTTCTCCTGGGTTGGTTTGATTTTTTTTTTTATCCCCATTCTTTTTACATCATTATTTGAGGGTAGGAGAGTGATTTTCAATCTACAGTAGAAGTACAGGTGTGCTATTGAAGTTATAGTGAAATTCCCTATGGTTATAGTAATTTTAGCATTTTTTTGGTGCCCATTTTCCTTCCTAGAATTTACAGGGATAAGATAATTAGCAGTTTAAATAGAGTATAAATTTGTGAACATTAAGTATGCTTGCTTTGTGTAAACAGAAGTTTTCCAAGTGCCTGATGTGCTATATATCCTATTATTTTAAGGAAAGGGAGTGAAAATGTCCATGTTGCTTAGTTACAGAAACAAACATCACCAATTTGTTGTCTTTAGTTAGCCATGTAGTGTGGCATTAAAACACTTGCCAAGTGTATTAGGGCAAGCATCCAGGGCATAGGATGCTATGCTTTTGTGTTTACCCTGAGATGTGGATTGCTCAAGTTCCGCTTTTATTTTGTGCAGCTTTTGAACCGAATGGGTGCACTTTGGTGGTTTATCTGAATGATAATTGAGCTCTAGACTCTGTAGTTGCAGACTAGAAAGTGAGAACTATATCATACCTGTTTTCACTAAAAAGAAAATGGGAAATTGACACCCTGTAAGAAATGTGTGTGTAAATGTGTCTGATTTTGGATGAAGCTTCACCAGATTTTGTGCTGGTAATGTCAGCTTCAGTCTTCAAGCAAGCTGCTGTCCTGTAAGAAGATGATGTATCCAATTTACAGAGAAGCAAGGAGAAATTAAGTTCTCTGTGAGGCATTTAGGCACAGGTTATACCCAAATCCCTGGATTACTGGTCCTGACCTCCTAACACAAGAGTCATTATAATGGTTTTCTTCTTTCTACCTTAGGCTAAAGTAGTCTGTGGAGAGAATGTCAGATTTAAAAAATATGCTTGTTATATATAAAACTATAAACAGTGCAACCAAAAGTAGAACAAAGCACATACTTGTACTGTATGAATGTTTGCCTTGCAAAAGCCTATTTAATGTTTTTTAAAAGTTTGAGTGTGATCTGTTTGCACTCCGTGGTTTTGGATGCTCAGATTAGACAGGAAGAAGAAACAGCAGAATGTCAAACTCCCAGATATATACTCCAAGGAATTTGTCGCACTGTAGTGCTTTTCTGTTGTTTTTTATTGTTTGCTTGTTTGTTTATTAAATCAATTGAGTCAAAAGGTTTTTGAGCTGAATCTTCCAGGGCAGTTTCTCAGACCATATTATTTGATCTCAAATAATGCAACAAAATGCACATGCTATTGTTTTGCCCAGGTGTTTATGTATCCATACCATGGAGCCCTATCCTGTTGTCCTTAGGCTTACCTCCCACTTAGTAAGGCTCTAGAAATACCTGGGTTTTATTTTGCTGCTCAATGACCTCTTTTCTAAATTCACCATCACCACCACATTTGTACAATCAAGAGAATGAAAACCATTTCACTTGAGGAAGAAAAAGTTATTCCCTTGGAGCATTCAATATGCTCCTTAATTTCTTCTCTGTGTTTAGAAAACAAAGCTGGTTTATGATGTAGAGGCTTTAATAGCTGTTGTCATTAATGTTGTTTGCTTTCACATTGTGTTCAAAAATGCACCCCATTGCAAACATTTGAACTTGGGCTCCTTAAATTTTGTGTAAATTGTCTGTAGTTTATTCTGTTCCTTGATATATTCATTTTGTAGCTTGAAAATGCATGGAGGCATATTAGCAAAATGACAAGCCTCCTGTGAGAAGCTGATGTTCCCATATTAGTTCAAAACCATACAGCAAGTGCTAAAAAAATACATTATAGCTGTTAGTGGTCAGTTTTGCAGTTGCATTTCTGGGGAATGTGATACTGTGTGCACCAGGTAGTCCTCAATGAGCATGGAAATTCTAGTGGCTGGTAAAGCAAGCTGAAAACATTGCCTCAGGTTTCCCTTATTGTAGATCCCCTTGTTACAGTTTCTGACATCTGCAAGTTCCCTCCTGCTGACACCACTTTTCAGGGGAAACCTGTACATTGTCAGCACCTACCTGAGCCATTTTGGGTGATGTTAATTTCCATTTTGGAGAATTAACTGCCATTACATGCACCAGGTGATCCAGGTTTCACAGAAATATGAAAATATAAAAGTACTGTTTTATGGCAACAAAGATGTATATTATCAAATTTTTAACAGGTTTTCATATGGGGTTCATCCATTTATTCAAATTGCATTTAGAAAAGTATTTTACCTTGTCTCCCAGTTAAGTAAATAGACAAGTTCTTTGGAGCTAAGTCATAATGGTAGGTGCTCTGAAATCCTGAGTTCCTTGTCTGATTCTCAAGGAAAACTAGATGCTGCAAATCAGGTGATGTCATCAGCTTCTTGAGGATCATCTTTAGTTTTAAGAATGTAAGTTAATTTGAAATAAATGCTTCATAATAATTTGAAGAATTTTAAATCACAATGATTGGAAAGTTATTGTTGGCAGCGGTGGTCAGTATTTTGAAATACGTAAGGCATTATTTTATAATAATGCCTTTTCTTCATTCATAATATTTGATGTGGTAAGGGCTGAACTTTGAATTGAAAATAGTGTTGTAATCTGGATTCTTTCACACCTTTCATCATTCTAAATCTCATGGGATATAGGGTCAGGAGAAAGACCTGATAGAGGTCTTCTGGGTTTTTTAAATTTTTTTTTTTTAATTTTCTTGACTTATATATTTTATAATGTATATGCACTCATTGCATAGTGCATAGTGTTCCAGCTTGCAAAAAAATTTATACATTATATATCTTTGGGAAGCATTAATTAATTTAGGTTGTACTCCAAGATGACCACAGACCACATTAAAGAGAGTGCTGAGCTTAAGGTAATAATTGCTGTCTGAAGGCTGTGTCTTAACAAATAAGTCCAGCTCTGTGACATTGCAAGTTACCCAGCATGTGGCCTAGATGGTAGCAAAGGAAGCCCGTATCTTGGTTTTAAAATGTTCTGTCCTGTCTCTCGTAGAAAATAAATTTATTCCTCACTTTGGATAGCTTGCTTGCAAATTATATGGGGAATTGCTAACTGCTCTGTTTTTCTCGGGAGTTTAGGTGACCTTTTTCAGCTTCCAAGAATGAGGTAATTATATGTTTTAAAGACTTACATCTTGAAACTTGATATTAGCAGTAAAGAACAGAGTGAACACAAGACAAATTCAAGGTGCATGATACAATTCCCTGAGGGCTGGCAGTTTCATGTGCAGGAAACTTAGATTGTTGCTCAGGTATGAAAGTGAGTGCAAGAGCAAGTTAAATCCAGGGCCAGCCCAATGGATGCCAGCATAGTGACTGCTGGGTTGTGTGGGAGTGAAGGGGATTGTGACTCCAGTATTTCTCCATATCAAATTCCCTTTGCTTGACTAATTGTGGATCCTTGTCTCTAAAGGAGGGAGAATGTTCTGAGTTAACGTTGGGTGCTGTGTGCCTCAGATGGAAATAGCAGATAAAATAAGACCTATTAAAAGTATGTTTGTCCTTATGTACCCAGAAGCAAGAAAAAAAATTAAAAGGCAAAATCAATGGATAAATCAGTAAGTTATTTGTACCCTAGAGGCTGTTGTTTCTAAAGCGTGTACCTTCACGAGTTATAAAGCAGATATTAGTCTCAGAATTATTCCTTACTGTTCAGTGGTTTTCTCAAAATTTAATGACAACTAATTTCTGTGAAGGTACTGCTTTTCTCCTTTTGCTGTGCTTCACTGATGGCTGAGTACATTTTTCATGAATAGGGAGAGGGGTAAGAGTATCATCAAAACATCAGGAAACAGGCTCATAAATGCAAGCTGTGTTCAGTTAATAGTTTACAGGTCTTTTCAGTTATGGTTCACGTATTCCTCTTTTATTACTAATTATCCATGATAATTAATTTCAAAATTTTCCATTTACAAAGAGTAAATGAATATAAGCACATTTTCAAACTTAGAACGTATGCCCTCTAAAACATAGATATAGGCTTTATTCAAGTTTCCCCACAACATATGTAATAAAACGCAGTCATTTGCTTCTCAGTAGCTACAAAGTTTATTGTGGAATATGGAAGCACAAAATTGTAATTTAAAATATTTAGGGAGTCGCAGAATGTTTTAATATTGGTGGCATAAAATTGACAAAATTTGTCACGGTTACTAAAGTGTTCTAACAATATTTCCATCATACATTATATATTAAGTTAATTAAAGAGCTGGTGACGAGTTATTGAGAAACCCGTTTCACTTTGTCCATTCTGTTCCTAAACCATATTTATTAGAAATTATTATTGTTGAGTTGGCAGATGACTTCAAATCATAGTAAGCTGTTTTAGACTTCAAGGAAAACCGAGCTTTCCTTTGGTCTGCTGAGTTTTTTAACATATCTGTCAATTCCTAATTTAACATTCAGTCAATCAGTTTCTTTAAGGTTGGACAGTTTGATTTGTCCATAAACAATAAATTCTCTTGTACATTTATTCACCTTGCCCTGGAACCTGCTCTTGTTCAGTAGCCAGTTTAAGATCTTCTCATGTTCTTTGTTACTGTATTTACTTTTATTGTCACCAAGCAGGATTTAGTTCTAATAAGAGACCATTTGTTCCTTTTTTATTTATTGCATCCTCTGGCAGTGTTGAGTTCATTTTGGTCTAATTCAGAAAGGTTGCCCCTGCAACGTCTTCAAATGAAGCAGGAGGTATCCAAAATCCCCCTTGCCATAGAAAGTGGTCGATGCTTCATGAGACCAAGTATCTCTAAGGAACCTCCCAGGCTCCTGGCTTCTTCCTCCTCACCCTAAAGAGAGAAAGCCACCCCACAGGGGGTCACTTTCATGTGCTTATTCTCCAGTATTGTTCTAAACTCCTTTACACAGTCTGTGAAATCTCAGGGGTTGTGGATGTATTTGATAAATGGAAAAGTGGAACCTTACTATCTAATATTACAGTTTAGTCCAATGCTATTCACTTCTGATGTCTTCAGTTGAAGAACACATCATTTCTGTCTCTGTAGCAGAGAAGCATTTCTGCTGTCAGCAATCCACAGTGAGGTTTATCTGTTGTCTTTGGAGAAACAGCTCTCATGGGAACAGCATTACCTGTATTCAATTCTGAAATAAAATTAAGAAATATGTTTATTTATTAACTTTTAGGATACATTTTATTATAGTAGAATAATTCTGACAAGTCTTATGATGAAATTTGCATTGTGGAAAATTATATAATTGGAATGAACACAATTCTTACTGACAAATGTCACTCTATCAATCACTTCCTTTTCTTTTATCTTTAAACATCATTTTTCAATAGCAACAATCACTTGTGGAGTATGTCATCTTAGATTGTGTAAGTGCTAGTGCTTTTATTTCCAACAGTAGCACAGCTCTGCAGTTCATCTGCTGTGCTTTTCCTTACTGAGTGGGCTTCATGTGTGTTCAAACTAGATCTCAGAGGAAATTAATCCAGAAGCTCTATCCTAAGTATTTAGTAAGTACTTTCTAACCCCCAACAGGGATGTAAAGTCCCAGTGATGGGTCCCCTGAATGGCTCCAAACTACACTGCATAGTTGGAACATTGGATCAGGGCCAGATGTGATCCAGCCCTGAATGGTGCAGATCTGTAGATGAAGAAGCCTCAGCACAAAGTGCTTGGTTTTGCTGAGCTGTAGCTTTTTCTCCAAATTGCTTTTTAATGTAGGGCTTAACCTTAGAAACAGAGGAGAAAGTTTCAGCTTCTGTCGCTATGGTTTTGTATGCAGCTCTTATGTGGTATTTTAGCTTGGGTGTGTAATTTACTGCACAATTAAAAGTATTGACAAAACACTTGTGTGCACCTTTGGTATTGGGGAGATCATTTCAACAGCTCTTGTATTATGGAAAACTCAAAGAGCAGCAATCTGAGAAAACACTAATGAACATTAAAACCCTGGGAAGCGGTTGCATTGTGACAGGCTTCTTGGACCAAGATAAAATGTGATTTGAAGCAAGAATATTTGCTGCAAACGTCAATTGGATTTAAAACTAATATTGTCTTTCATTTTTGTCAGAAAAGTCTTCAGTCAGGGAAAATATGTAAGTTGGGGGCTTTTTTCATCAAATTGAACAGGCTCAAAGGTTTTCCTGGTTTTGATCTGTTATGATATTGGTTTGCCTATCTTATATAGCCTCATGAATTCCATGAAATGTTAGTACTCCTCAGTCCCAAGGACAAACTGAAAAGATGTTAAATTATGAAGTGTCTGACCTTGGTTATATTTTCTGTACATGAACAGAAGAGTTAAGACAGTGACAAAGGGTTTAGTGGAAGAAGAAATCTAATGATTTTTTATAATAGCAGAATGTCTGTGCAGAAAAGGCTTTTAAGTAATCAGGGCCACACAAGCTAATTTGCAACTCATAGTATAAATTATGTGTAGATTCTTTCAGATTGTTGGAATTAACTCCAGGGATATTTTTAGAGCAACTTTGTTTGGTTTAATGAAAACAATTATTAAATCATTATTCAATGAAAATAGTTATTTCATCTTGTTTGTATGTAAATTATCATATTCATATATCATCACCATTATCCTCTAAATAATGTGCCTGTTCAAGATTGCATCTGTTTGGTGAAAATGCTCAGGTTTCTCTGAGTAACTTCTCTGCTTTTCTTGCAGGTTGTATATAAAAATAACGATGTCAGGTTGGAGCTGTCTCGACTTGCCAAGCAAGGGGATCCTAAAATGAAGATTCATGGGGTTGTAGCATTTAAATGTGAGAATGTTGCAACCTTAGATCCAATCACATTTGAAACACCAGAGTCTTTCATCTCTCTGCCAAAGTGGAATGCCAAGAAAACAGGCTCAATATCATTTGACTTTCGCACAACTGAGCCAAATGGCCTGATTCTTTTCAGTCACGGGAAACCAAGGCACCAAAAAGATGCCAAACATCCACAGATGGTGAAGGTTGATTTTTTTGCCATTGAGATGCTTGATGGCCACCTCTACCTACTGTTAGACATGGGATCAGGTACTATAAAAATAAAAGCCTTGCAGAAGAAGGTGAATGATGGTGAATGGTACCATGTGGATTTTCAGCGGGATGGGCGGTCAGGTAAGTTCCTTTTGTCTGCATTCAAAATAGCTTTTTCTGCTGCATCTGAGAGAATACTGGGGACATATTGATGCTGCCACAATTAGAGTTGGGCATCATCTGAAAAATAAGGAAATGATAAGTCATTACTTTCAGGTGCCAGAATACAATAATTTGCTGGGTAAAATGTAATATATTTACATTATTGGATAATCAAGTACTTAATCTTGCAAGTAAGTGTGTTGTGTGCTTGAAAAACCAACAGTAATCTCCGTCTGTGCTTGCTTACATCAAATAGCTGAAGTGGCAAGTTTGAAGAGTGAAAATAAAGCAAAAAAAGAATTACTGACAATAATCTCCAACACGGGGAATAGCTGCCCCACAGAATCAACACAGATCTTCCAATCATGTCAGCAGATCTCAGTGTACTTAAATGATATGCTAATAAATTACAAACAACACATGTCAGCAGAAGTAGAAATAATGGATTTGCCTCATTCTATCAGTGTGATTCATATTCTGGAGTAGTTTACTCAAAAAATGATCTCGCTGAGAAGTGGTAAAAATAAGGAATTCATGAACTCTTCTTCATGCTACTGAAATATAATATGGTTTAAAGTGCATTTATCCAGTGAAATCATCAATGTGTATCAGCTCGTCTCATCTGGAGTATATATCTTGTCTTAAGCAAATAATCAATATACATCAATTTAAGGACAGCTCTCCTCTACAGTGACTTTCCTGTACTTCATGCCAGGATTTGGGGAGGAAGGGGGCAGGGAATGTAATGAGTCTGTAATTTAGACCTGAAGATTTTCTGATTAATATCAATATTCAACCTGAAGTTTATGTAGGATCTAAAATTGGCTGTTGACAAATTTAACTATACTTATTTTGGATTTCATGGGATTTTCCCCCACTTTCATTCCTTCTGGTGTCTACCTTTCCATAGCTTGCATTTATAATTTCTTTATGAAACTTAACCTCCAAAAAAGTTATCGTCTTATGATTTAAGGTCTTACTACACACAAATCATATTTCAGATAAAGCAAATCTTAGGTACTGGTTTAAATTGAAGATTTTGGTCAAATCCATGCTGAAATCTACCTGCATAATTATTTGATTCCTGGGCAGTGTAGTTTCAAATTCTAATGGTACAGACCTTGATTTTCTTATTATGTCAGTTGCTATTTTAGATTTCTTGAGCTTAATAAACCAAACAAACAAGAACAAACAAAACCCAACAAAACAAAAAGAAACAGAAAAGGAAAAAGAACCCTAACTGAACAACAAAACACAACTTCTCAAAAGCCTCAACTGGAATTGAACATCCAGCAGTTTTATTATTTATACTACAGTTTTCATTTCAGACTTTCTTCTTAAGTGCTGTTTCAGTGATTCATATGAGGCAGTAAATCCTGTAATAATCATGCCTGTGGGACTGCTGAAAGCAAAGTTTATTCTTACATCTAAAGCCAACACATCTATAAAGGAATGAAATAAATGCATAGCAATTGTTTACATTTGAAGATAAGTTCTGCCCTTTCGTTGCTTCACAAAAGACTTGACTCACAGGTGCCATTAAGAGAGTTTAGGGCATTCTTTAATTCTTTAAAACTGTTAATGGACATCAGCAAGAATTAAGAGTGATTTCAGGAAGCAAAACAGGCATGGTGATCAGGATTGCTTATTTTTTTTAAGTAGAATTATGAATAATGAAATTAATCCATCTGATGATTTGCCTGTGATCAAGATGGGTGAAATTTATGCACCCCCATCACTGTTGAAAACTAATCATAATACATCTTAACTCTGAGACATTGAACTATTACTATGAATACTGAATAAAAATATTCAGGCTTAAGGACTGGCAAATTGAATTTTAACGGCAATCTGAAATAGAATCAAAATTTTTCTATTATTCTAGTACATACAATACTAATTTATGGTAGAAGTTCCTATAACATTGGCAATGCTTTTATTTGTCTTAATGGTGGTAAGATCTGGTTATTAAAATTTTTTAAGAGATACCTTTGCCTGAATTAAGGTGAAATGAGACTGTGTGCCAAAGTAAAAAATAGGGATTTTATGTAACTGTAAATATGATATAGAGGGAAGTAGAAAGAAATTGTAAAAAGGAGTGGGGGGGCACATTTAATTCTGACTGGGTTCTGGCTTCCCTAATGTTATCCCCATCACCCTGACAATTTTACTATATTCCACCAAAGCCACCTGAAAGCTCTGCCTTCTGAAAGCTCTTTTTCTGCTCTGAGTTTGCTCAGCAGCTCCTCATCCATCCATGGAGGCCTGCTGGCATTTTGCCCCATTACACTGGGTTGCGTCGTGTCTGAGCTTGGAGAAAGCGTTCCTTGAACACCAGCCAGCATCCTTGGGCCCTCTGCCCTCCAGGGCTCTTTGCCATTGGGCTCCACTGAATAGTGCCTTGAAGAGGCCAAAGTCTGCTCTCCTGAAGTCCAGGGCAGTGACTTTGCTGTGTGCCCTCCTCACTGTCCTGAGTATCTCATCCCCCTCCACCTCATGGTCAAGTTATGCATTGTTGGTGTCTTACCCATGAAGAATAACATTCACTTTACTATTTCGGGATGTTTTTTGGTTTCTTTTCTCTAGCCCAGACCAAACATGCTAAGAATCACAGGAATATGATTACTTTTCACTAGCTTTCCTTCAGAATTTTTATATAACTGAATGAATATTCCTTGTATAGAAAAAAGAATTGCTTTTCTGAGACTTTCTTGTTGCCATTGACAGCATATTTCCCTAGCTATCAAACATAAAGGAAGAGATTCTTCTGTTAATGAATAAGTAGCTCAAATAAGCTGTGACTCTTTTCTTCTTTAAATTAAGTTTGGTGTCTTTCAACCTTTTGCTCCTAGACTTCAAATCCAGTGCAGAGTGGTTCTCCCCTATAGAAGAATGTTGTGACATTTCTCAAGGAGCTTTGCTAATTTCATTGACTTTCATATTAGCTGGATCAGCAAGTACTAGATTTATTTCTCATTCTTTGCTCTCTTCCAGACTCGCAGTCGCAGTGAGCATCCACTCTAACCTACTGACTTTGCCTTTGCTTGTCTGGGACTGGTGGAGGAGGGAGGGAGGTGTAAGGAATCTGAACACATTTTTAAATTGTAATCAGCCAGACCCCACTCACTAGTAATTCTGTCAATCCACTCAGATTTTGAGAGATACAAGGAAGAGGGAAGATATGGTGCCTTTTAATTTCCTTTTGCTGAAAGCTTTGACCTGTTATTCTTGTTTGCACCCTAGAATCCCATTCTGTTTCCTGTAAGGCTTACTCTGAGTGCTTTCTCACCTAAAAAAGATCACTGGCAGGCCAGAGTTCCTGATACCATATTTAGTTAACATTTAAGGGTTAGATATAAGAAATATTCATAAGATATTCTCCCGTGGTCCATCCTTCTTGCTAGGTGTGCAGCAGTGCTATTGGCTCCTGTGTCCTGAGTTTTCCCCCAGTACTTCTGAGCTGCACATCCTGAATTTCTGGGAAGGACCACAGCTTCATAGCTGCCTCTTATGTGTCCTGTCTGGGCCATGGGCTGCATGCTGCAGCCACAGTCCTCATCACAGCTATTATATTGTGTTTTAACAAAGAGGATGTATTTGGAATTAATACCATGCTTTGATTTTTCAACGTTTCTTAATAAGCAGATGTTTTTTACACACACAAAAAGCAGATAAAATAGGCCATGGCAGGTAAGCAGAGAGATCAGAACAGTTGCAGTAGCTGCACTTAAAATCTTCATATTTAACTGATCAGGAAAGAGAGGAGATTTAGAAATATGTTTTTTGTTTCTTATGCACAGTTTTAGGAAAAAGTAAATTGCTGAGATAATGAATATGATTGGAGAGGCTCATTAAGCCATACCTAAGGGAAATGTTTGCCTGTTCTGCTCTTAACAGTACTGCAGACTCTGCAGAAAAAAAGAATTAGGAAAAAACCCCACAAACCCAAACTAAATAAAAAACAACCATGAAGCAGCTGTGAAGGTCTTTGCTCACAGTGTTTCTTGTAACACAGTAGGAATAGGTTTAATAACTGTTTTCTGAGTAAAATATTCTTTAATTTTTTTAAAAACTGTTTGCCATGTGCAAGAATAATCATGCAACTTTTTTTTTTTTTTTTTTTGCTCAACCACCATATATCCTTTGGAAGCCACCATTACATAGTGAATTCAGGGAGGAAACTTACTCTTCTTGTCAACCCCCAATTGTGCAGGGCAGCATAAAGCACAATGTATCAGCATCTATTCATAGGCAGCATTTAAGGGCTGAGTCACTGAAATTTTTAACTAAAGTTAGTTTCAGCTTGAACTCCAGAAATGATTTCTGGAGTATGTAATTAGAGTTTAACTATAATCAACATCTCACTGTAAGTAGGGCTTTGTGTTGTCTATTACATGTGGTGTTGTTGCATGTTCTTTTTTTTTTTTTAACATGTACTCTTCTACATATTACTTGCCACATCTTTTTAACCTT
This sequence comes from Passer domesticus, assembly GCF_036417665.1. Lineage (NCBI taxonomy): Eukaryota > Metazoa > Chordata > Aves > Passeriformes > Passeridae > Passer > Passer domesticus. Next base: position 112,526,681 of record NC_087476.1, on the reverse strand, counting down.
TTAAAAACAGCCAGATTTTTGTGTTCCTTTTTCAACAGATGTTAATAGTTTTCATACATGGGAGGATAGGTTTATATTGCATTTTAATGGATATTCTTTCAATGATCTGCAGCTTCCTTGGCTGATCTACATCTTTCTCAGAGTCCAGGATAAAACTTAACCAACACTCAGCCAAGTGGCACAGGAGGCTTCTCTGTAATCCCTAATATATTTCCCTTTTTGCTCACGTGTATTATTGTTGACTTATATTGTTGACTACTCCTTTGAAGGACTTCTCACTAATCAGTTACCCTTTTAAGTCAATAATTCTTGCTGAAAACCATAACTTCATTAGTTTTTCTCAGTCTGCTTTTCCAATGCAGCAAGAAGTTTCTGAATGTTAAATTGCACAGTGTTCTCAGGTGAAATGCTGCAGAATCTTGTTTTTAGAATCTGAAGCTAGATCATAAATTCCCAGACTAAAGAAGTCACCCCACACCTTCTTGTCTTTGTCATTCCCTTTTACTTCTTTCAAGCAGGAGAAATCACGTGCTGTCAGCATTCTTCCAATGTTTTCTTATTCTGATGGAAATACAAAAATTATTTCCTACTTTGAGTCTTAAAAAATTTTGAATAGAAGCTTGTTTCCTGGAAGGCATTATGGCTCTTTTCAAAGAAGTGGTATCACTGCTTATCTGGTTCTGGGTGCTGTTGTGAAAAGAAGGAAGTCTGAGGATGGCTCTTGCTCTCAAGATGTTACAGTTTCAAGTTATAGTTTTCTCTTGCTCGAGCATCCAGTGCTCTTCTGAATCTGCTGCTTCCTCATAAAATCTGTTGTCTCTAGGTTATTTTGTTAAACAAGATATGTCCCATTCTTTCCTCTTGTAAAATTTGACAATTTTGTCTTGAGAATGGCATTTTAGTATCTCTACAAGGAAAATTATTAACTCTTTTTGTGCTAGCCACATAAGACATTTGCATGCTCCCTTAGCTTCCCCTTCTTCCTCTATGGAAAGTGATGTCCCTTCACATTCATAAGCAGAAACATCTGAATGGATTGGAGCACACTGGTTATTCATCAAACCAATTTATTTTAATCTGCCTATAATACCCAGGGAAAGTAGAATTGAAGTATATGAAAGGAGGTGTGCATCATAGTCCCCAATTTCTGTGGCAGCCTCTCCCGTTGTTAGGAGATCCAGCTTGAGACGTTTTCAGTAGAACTAAGAAAGTTTCTCTCTCAAGAAAGATAACAATCTTTAAAAAAAACCTGAAAAAACAAACCAAACACTAACAAACCACAGGGGAAAAAAAACCAAACCCAAACCCCTGCAATAAATTTAAAAAACTGTTAATAAAAATCACCTCCACCCAAAAAAAGAAAGAAAAAAAAAACAAAAACAAAAAAAAAAAAACCAAAAAAAAACCCAAAAAAAAACCAAACAAAAAAAACACCACAAACCCACAAAAAACAAACCAAAACCGAAAAACCCTCACCAAGATGAAACAGCATGTGCTACCACCTCTGTCCCAGCCCTGGGTGCACTGGGAATCCAAAGGTGCTGATGGAACCATTTTTTATTTTCTGTAGGCCAACTTTCTATGAACTTGAGTTCTGCATTTTGTTGTAGAATGCTTAAAAGGCCTGTAATTTTTGCTGTATTTTGGAATATTTTTCTGTTCCCTTATTTTACTTGTATTTTCCTTTTTTCACCTGTGTTTACAAGCAATTAGTGAGTAAAGCTTGTTGTCTGACAGAGATACATAAAAGGTAATTTGGATATCATCAGCAGTGATGGCTGTTTCGTTGCCTGTCACATTTTTCTACCCATAGTCGTTAAATGCCATGATTGCAAGGTTTCAGATCAAGTTTCAGAGGACTTCGCACACAGAGTATTTTATGGGGTTTCATGTCTTTTACCTGGGAAGGTAAAAAGTTCATTTCTTTAAGAAGCTGTTGACATCTATTCAAACTAATACTTAAGCTCTCTTCAGGGTAATCCTTTATGACACAGAGAAGAAAAATTTCCTGCTTCAATCTATCACTTTACTATAACTCACAGTCACCAGTTTCCCTTATCATTCACCTTCCTAAGCCTTCTGTGCTTGCAAAACTTCCACTTGGAACATAGAATAGCAGCTACATTAGCAGAGATTTATCTTTTTCTGTGAGCTGAAGGGTAATCAAGACATAGTAGATTTTTATTTTTTAATAGAAAAGGAGTTTTTGGGATTCTTTGTTAATGTGTCAAAAATATGGCTGGTTTTGTCCAGCAGAAAGCAACACTGTTCACATGTTGGAGCTTGCTGTTGAAGGCTGCAGCTGAGTTAACGTGTGTGGGTGCACAAGTGGGTGCTGCCTGAACATGGGTTTAGAGTGTTTGCTCCCAAATTAGCCTGTGCATCAACAGATGGCAGCAAGCAACAATAGCAGTAAAAAACACTGTGAGGACAAGTACAATTTATATTTACATTCTCTCTAATGTTTTTAGAGACAAAAAGATTTGTTGGCTGTTAGCCATCCTTCCTGATACCCTAGGATGCTCTCTGAAAAGTCTCTCTTGGTTTGACAGGTCATTCACAGGTGTCCTTGTTTGACTCAGCTGATTAATCAAATCTCAAAATGTTTATGCTTGCATGCCTAAGGTCAAACCTATAGCAAGCATTCCATATGAGTGCCAAGTTCTGCTTCTAGAAGCTGAGAAGCAACAACAAATTTTTAGAGTTAGCAAACCCTAATCTCTTATCAGTTTTAAACAGATGGAAGTTTGGAAGAAAAAGTATCTTGTTTCAGCGTGTCTATTTCTTACTTTCGTGGAAGTTCACTTTTATATCTATGGGATTATTCAAGTGACACCGAAAACATTTCTTAGAATACATAAAGGAGAAAACTGACCACATCCTCACTTTTTAAACATGCTTATAAAGATGTAAAAATGCTATGCAAGCCTTTATTTTATCTTGCTAGTTCTCTTCTGGTAGTAGGGAGACTGTGGTATCCACCCCTTCTAAAATTGATGACTCAAGTCTCACATGGGAGTTGGACTTCCTGAGACCTTTACCCCAAACAGCTTTTACTAACGATCCAAATTCTTTAGATATTCATTCTGTCAATGCTGTTGAAGTTAACCTACTGAACCAACAAAAGAACAGAAAAAAGTATAGCTTCCACAGGAGTCTGTTACTAAAAGAGAAGCCTAAATTTTAGACTCTACCCAAGTAAGAGAATGATCTTCTTCTGACCTGCCTTTGTTTGCTTAAAACTCACATTTTAGTGCGTATGCTGTGTAAAGTGTGAATTTCTTCTTATGCACAACTCCTACCACAGTGGAAGCATTTTTGGTAATCAGTGTTATCTTCTGGAATCTGTTTCAGGCTAACAGTGGAGATGGTGAATCATGTTCACTTTGTATATATATGTATGCTAAATTCATCATGGTGAATGCAATTCTTCAGTGTCTTGTCACCACTAAAACGCTTTCAATGTCATGCCCAGCAGATAAGTGTTGCATGATATGACTGGTCATTAGAATAGTTTTGTGACCTATATAATATTTTGATTTATATCTTGTTTGTTTTTGTATCCATGTAGAGTGATAAGGAATCACTGCTGTGAAGGTCTACTTGAAGATTTTTTTGCCAAGTGATTTTACTTAGAAATAAAATTAAAATTGGTTGGCATAAGTATGCTCTATGACTGTATTTTCTAAATTTGTTTTTCTTATTCAAATTGTAAGTGTTGCATACCTCATTATTTTAAACAAAAAACACCAAAAAAAGGTTCTTTGCTGATGATTACATTTTCTTTGTTCAGACACTTCATAAAAAGAACTCTATTTAAGTTCAATTTTGTTTATTAAATTTTTAGACTAAAATGGAAAAGATATTTCTGGTTTCCTGAAGGTCTGCATGCATCTTCTCTCCCTCTCATCATAACATGCACACATTTCAAGATAAATGTCAGAGGCATTGATTTTCCCTCCAGGACCACAACACTTCCTTCTTAATGATTGCCTGCCTGGCAGCTGATGAGAGCATTTTCCTTCTGCATTTAAAGAAAAAAAAAGTCTTACCCAAAGCCCACTGAAAGTGGTGAAAATCTTTTAAAGTGCTCTGTCTTTGGGCCCAAACCAAACTCTCAGGTTTGCCTCCCAGGTTGTAACCTATCAATGCAACCCTGGCCTTAGAGCTTTGAAATACATATCAGGGAGTGAAGATATTTTTGTTGTTGCTGCTGCACAAAGAGGATATTTCTGCAAATAACTATGAACTGCATTACTCCTGTACCTAGGAGATAAGTAAGGAGATAAGTAAGGAGATTTTGACTGGGATTTTTCATATTGTGTTCATGCACTGTTGTGCATAAATGATTTTTAGATCGTTAACTTCCTGACTACACTGCAATTGAAATGCTGAAGTGTATCAATGATTCTATAGCTGTACAAGTATAATACCTCTGCTTCACTTCCAGCTGTTTGTCAGGAGCTAATGTGTTATGTACATGATTGAGTAAAAAAAGCAGTACCAAAATCAAATATCTTGCAAATAACCTGTTGAATTGTCTTTCCAGGGACGATATCTGTGAACACGTTACGTACTCCATATACTGCACCAGGGGAAAGTGAAATCCTTGACTTGGATGATGACTTGTATCTTGGAGGCTTACCAGAAAATAAAGCAGGCCTGGTCTTCCCAACAGAAGTGTGGACAGCACTCCTCAATTATGGATACGTCGGCTGCATTCGAGATTTATTTATTGATGGTCAAAGCAAAGATATTCGACAGATGGCTGAAATTCAAAGCACAGCTGGAGTAAAACCCTCATGCTCAAGAGAAACTGCAAAGCCTTGCCTTAGCAACCCCTGTAAAAACAATGGTGTGTGCAGGGATGGGTGGAACAGATATGTGTGTGATTGCTCTGGCACGGGGTACCTTGGCAGATCGTGCGAAAGAGGTAGGTTCTGTGAGATGGCTGCACTTCTATATATCAAACAAAAAGAACAGTCATAAAATAAATAAAATTCTGTCAATGATTAAAAATGGTAAATTATCATTAAGTGTCCTGAGGCAAACAAAGAATCCTTGATTTCTCTTGGCGTGAGGTAGAGCCCTGCTCTAGACTCAAAGCAGTAAATCTGGAGGAAAGATGTTAGAGGAGACTAAGGTGCGTGGAGAAGTATTAGGTATGACAGTCAGTACTGCTGAATATCACCTAGGAAATGCCTCCTTTTGTGTCTCATCATACATTGCTGAGCTCCAAAAAGCTTTGTGAAAACAATTTTAAATATTGTTGCATTGCTATGATGCCTTGGAGCGATTATCTAGAACAGAGGCTAGCCAAAGTTAAGAGAATAAAGTGAGTATGTGTTAAAGGCCTTCAATAGATACACTTTGGGCAGGGGAAAAGCCTCCCAGAGGCTACACTCAAGATGGACGATGGTCACAAGTTTTTCAGACAGATATGAGTTTTGTCCATATACGTACCAGGGGTTAATCCTCTAATTGCAGCTTCAGGTAATGAAGTCATATACCCGCAGTGTTCACCCCTGCATTTCACTTTTGTTTATGTTTTTTAGGACCTGAGGGTGTCCTCGGGTTCCAGGCCCAGAGGAATTTTTTTGGTCTGGCCAAAGTGTGAAGGGTGGTTAGCACTTTATATGAAATTTAGAGTTATGCACTAATACAGCACAGAATTTGAAAAATATAAGTCTAAATATTAAGGCATCAGCTAAATTGTCACATTCTGGTTCCAAAAGGAGGTCTTGTTCTCTGCCTATTTATTTCAATATATTCCTATATAATTAAATTTACTTTTGAATTCCACAGTGTCACTTAAATCCATGGCCAGAACTTCACTCATGAGTGAAAGCAGAAGAGTCAGTAGAAATTAATATGTTTGTTACTTATCTCTTTTTGGAAAGATACAAATACCCAAGGAAACTGTCTGAAGTTCCCTAAAATCTCTGAGTATTCCTCTTGCCTAGAAAAGGTAACAGTGAAATTGACAAACTCCATTTATTTAATTGAAAAGGTAGATAATGTTAAGGAAGGCAGATGTTAGTGTTAATAGATAGAAAATCCTGTAATTTATTTAAAATTTCGGTGTACTAGTGAAAAATTTTAATATAAGGAGTTAAACAATAAAAATAAATGTATTTAATAGTTTAGGTTTTTATTTTTATTCTTACTGGAATAGAAAGTGTTTCAATGCTAGGAGTTACATTTTTTCATCTCACAGCTGACACAGTATTTTCTTCAGATTTTTCTTCAACCTGAAATCTAAGCCTTAAGTTTATTGACTGAACATGTAAGTTCTTTTCATCTAGTTTGATTAATTTTTCGAGTTTGTCAGATGAAACAAATATGTTTCATCACAAATTGACAAATAAACCCGCAATGAATGTCTTAAGTTGAATGTCAGTAGAAATGTGCATTTATGTAGTATGGATACCTACTATATCATTTTATCATTTATATTTTCATATATATTATTATCATCATATTATCATCATTTGCAAGTAGATTCTCAGATTCTTCAGTGGGGTTTCTCTGTCTCCTGTTCTGGCTGTTGATGCCCTGGCTCACGGCCAGCTGTGCTGAGCTCTCCAGGCTGCTGTTCCTGGTGGAGGCAGAGGAATATCGGAGCTGCCTGCTGCATCCCTGCAGCCCTCGGTTAAACATGGCTGGTGTACCACCCTGTGGCCAAACTCTCCTATTACACAGGGGCTCGAGCCAAAACCGGGTTTGCATTTTATTCCCACGGAAAAGCCAGGAAACATGTGCCTTAGAGACATAAACACATGCAGATCTGCAAAGAACTGAAAGCAGGCTTCATCACAGCAACTTCCCATACTCTCACTGGACAGGTGGTGATGTTTTATAAAGAAACCTTTGCCTTTTATTTCCCATGCCTTATTTTCAAGCATTGTCCAGCTTAATTCTTCATTTTCCCAGTGCATTCCCCTGGTGGGGATGGTGGTACTGGAGTGGTGGTGTTGGCACCTCCACAACAACGTTTGGTTCTTGTCCAACAGAAATATGTGTGGCACTTCAGCACTATGAGATCATTTACTGCTCTTGGGTTTCCCTCTCCAGAGGGAACTGCACGGAAAGGAGATGTCTTCTCAGTAATATTCATATCCCAAGTGGTCATGCATTAATAAGATTATAGCGTTTGGGATGCTGAAAGCGTTGTGTTGGCATCCTACAGCACAAAGTTATTATAACTGCTACCCGTGTGTAGGAACTGATAAACTTTTGTATTTGGTGGTATAAGCAGCACATTTACAACTGTTCAAGCTAATTTAAATAAAAGGGGAACACACTCATTTCAGCAAACAATACAGATTCACTAAGAAAGCTTTAGAATAATATACTGGAGATTAAATAACTAGAATATTTAGCATTAAGTAATGAAGGTGTCTTAATTTAAAAAAAAAATGTGGAGTTACTTTTCATTTCCATTTAATTTTATTTTTCATATTCACCTGAAACAGAAGTGCTAACATCCATACATGGATGTTTCAGAACTTGAAATATTTTCAACTCATTAATGCGCAAAACCCCTGGAACACCACTGTGGTCTACTTTAATTTGTGTATACTTAAAATTACATATATATATATATACATACACAACACACGTATATATTTATATCCACATCCATTTTATCCTGTTGCAATTTATAGTTGATTTTATTCTTGATTTTCAGTAAGGTTAATAATAATAACCAGCATTAGTTGTAGATTGGCTTCAATAGATTATGAAAACTCTAGCAGATGTCCAATATAATTTGGTGTCCTCCCTACTTTGTGGATCACTGAGTGAGTGACTGCTCTTGGCAAAGCCTTTTGCAGGTGTATTCTTTGACTGGAGAGCCAGGAACAGTAGTAAAATCATCAAACAGAAAAAGTAAGCATGCAGACAAAGGTTATGAAGTTGACATTTCTGAAGAAAAATCTTTTTAAAGTAGAGTGTGTGTAGATGTCCATATTGTGCATGCGCAGACCCCTACATACACATATACGCATTAAATGAAGGCAGCTTTCATTCCTTGTGTTATATATGGATGCTTTAAAATTTTAAATTAACACTAGAGATGCTATGAGGACAGATGGCATGAACAATCAGGTGTTCTAAATATTTTACTAATTCCACCACTGTCTCAAATTAACTGATTGATCCTGTGTGTTAAAGTCGTGACAAACTTAGAGTGTGGCTTAGGACCTCAGTCCTGGAATAATACCAGTGTAGGAATTGGAAGGAATAATTTCAGCTTCTATTCAAACATTATCCAGTACATAATCACATATAGAGTATTGTTTCTATCAAATTGTTGGAAATGTTCCCTATAAATCTCCAAGGCTGCAGCTTTGGGCCCAGGTGGAGTGAAGAAGATGCCATGTAGAAAACGCAAAACACCTGGGAAGAAAACAAAAAGTTCAAATTTGACTCAGTAGCAGCCAATATGTTTGAATTCTCACACAATTTCTAGGGGTAAAATCATATATATCAGGAGCATTTTTAGGGCATGGCATTGTTGCTCTTCTTGCACTGGTAAATAAAACAGGATCAGAGAGCAAACCTGAATACTTGATTATTGATGATCCAGATTGCTCTGGTATGACTCTGGGCTGTATAATCTGTCATTTCTGGGCAAAGTTTGTGTGGGGTTTTAGTGACAGCAGACAGGGTGATTTCGTGCTTTAAAAATGGCTCTGTGGGATGCAATACAGTCCTCATAATATTGCAGACACGCTGAAACTGAAAAAGCAGGAAAAAAAATTAATAATTCTTTCTTTGGGACTTCACAGGCACCACAAGGGGTCCAGAGGAAACAAGATCTGTTTTATTTATTAAATTCTGTGCAATAGGCATTTGTACTCGCCAAGAATCATGTTTTTAAAACAACTCAAACTTCACTCCAAAACTTACGAGAAAGAGCACTGAAATCCAAATGCCTAGTCCACACTTGTTTCAGTTTTATTTAAATAGGCTGTGAGTTGAAGAATGGCATCTATTCAGGAAATTCTACTTTACTCTAAAAATATCCACTTGAGCATTTCTGAGGGTAGGAGCAGATGTAGGAAAGTTTCCAGAAGAGTTGGTGCCTCAGTCTCTTGAGCAATTTAGGTAATTCCAGCTCAAGTGGAAATTAAGGTCCTGAATCTCCTCTCATGTCAGTAGTGATCTGTGCATCCTTGGCTTTAGACACAGAGATAATTGAGGGTGGTGTGTGTGTGTATGTAGAAAAGAAGACTATCCAGCCATGAAGATTTTAATAAGAAACAAATTGAAGGAAAAAAAAAATTGAGAGAGAGCACTAAACTCTTCTGTGGGGGTTGTTTTGGAGTTTGGTTCATTTGTGTGTTTGCTTGGCTGGTTTTTAGCACAGGAGCAGGAAAAGTTTGAATTGTCAGGTTTATAAAACTGTCAAAGAATGAATTTATAAAACATTTTTATACAAATATCTGTACTATGTAAAGCCCTGTATTCCTTAATAGCTCCACTGCATGTACTTATCTACTGCCACAAAAAAACTTGTCAGCAATTATTTTATCAGGATTTTCAGCTGTTTTTTCTTTTCAGCATTATCATTCCAACAGTGAAGTGGTAGTAAAGCTATTACTCTTTTCCTTCTTTCTTTAAATGAGTATCACATCCTGAGCTAAACTTTTAGTTTATTACCTTTTGATCTAATAATTAAGAGAAAGCTGAACAAGAGAAAAAATACGTTCTGCCAACACTTATGTGAGAATATTTAGCAATGTAAAGATGAGGCATCATCTTGGAATTAGTTGGTCCAAAGCAAAAAAAAAAAAAAAAAAAAAAAACAAAAAAAACCAAACAAACAAAAATATATATTTTTAACTGAATTGTCATTCAGGTCACCTTCTTACTGACTAGGCCTTCTAAATTAGCAATCCATTCCTGCCAGTTTTGTGCTTGGTTCTGCTTTGTTTGTCATTTGGGATTTTTTGGGGTTGGTTTTGTGTTTGATTTTGATTTGTTTTTTGTTTTACATTTGCCTTTGTGTTTTTCGTTTGTTTTGTTTCTGGCTTTAGTTTTGCTTGGTTGTTTTTGTTTTGATATTTTTTTGTTTGGTTTTGTTTGGGTTTTTGGTTGGTTTTTTTGTTTGTTTGTTTTTTGGGTTTTTTTGTAGTTTGGAAAGGGTTTTGTTGGGTTTTGTTTTTTCTTTTTCCTTTTTCTCTCCCCAAACATACTTTCATATTTAGAAACCCTGTGCCTTGGAAAGGGCATATTGACATATTAAAAGGAGCTAGTTGACATGAGGGGCTTTCTCATTGCCCAGAGCTTTTAAGTCATTTGATCTTCTGTTCAGCGTCTTTGGTCTGTTCTTGGAACATCTGTTCCCAAAATACTGGCACAGTATGGCTTTGTAGGATTAAGTATCTAATCACAATTGGTCTGCTCACCATGGTGTTACTCACAGGCCATCCTCAATTAAATTGTCTCCAATTAAGTTTCTTTTCTCCTTTTTCTGCAATTTTCAAAAAAACCCAACTCGAATAATTAAAGTTGGCAAAAAGTAGCAGTGCTGATTCTGACAGCTCTCTTTTTTACTTTATCCTAAGATAATTTGTTAGCAACAGAGCTCTAGTGTTGATAAATTTTGAGTTTGCTCTGTATATGAAAACCCTGAGTATTATTAACGAGGTGGATTTCTATGGAAAATTCAAAATATCTTTTATTTTCTGTTGTGTTAGTATGTAACTTTAGGGTTTTTCCTGTAATTCCCTACCTAAATTATGTTTACCTTGATAAAAATCTTGTGAGATTTTTATGCACAGAGTAGACAGCTAGATATAGGAAGGAATTGAAAGCTCCTCTTTATGACTTCTCCCAAAAGCTAATAAACAAACAAGGAAAACCACAAAAACCCAACCCCAAAACTAACAAATAAAAACCCCAAACCATCAAAAGTAAATCACTTTCCACTGAAAACTTTTACTTGAAATTACTTTTCAAATTGTTGCAAGTTAAGTATTTAATCTACTTCACTGAACAATTTTAGATTCAAAATATGGTGAAAACATGATTACCTGCATAGTCAGAAATCATCAAACCAGTAAATGCATTCTTATAACCTGTTACATCTAGGGACTTTCACAGCAGTCTCAGTAACCACTTTTTTTTCCCAAAAATCAGACTGTTTTCTCCAAATCTGTATTGGGGAAATTTAAAATACTTTGCACAAGAGAAGGTTGCCCAGAGAAGCTGTGGATGTCCCACCCCTGGAAATGTTCAAGGCCAGCTTGGATGGGGCTTGGAGCAACCTGGTCTAGTGGGAAGTGTCCCTGCCCATGGCAGGGAACATGGGTGGAGCTGGGTGATCTTTAAGGTTCCTCTAATCCAAGCCATTTTCTGATTGTTTTAATGAAAACATCGTTTATCAATTTTGCCTCTCACAGAGTTAGTGGAACATTTTGTCCTTCTGTGGATTGTGTAGGCTGGAAGTCTTGAAGAGCTTATCTGCCCTTAGCAGCATACAAAATATGCTCTGGGAACAATTTTGGCAAACACTGTTGTGATATTTACTTTAACATAGTATCAGTAGTATTAGTCATTGAAAATATTATTGCACGTTGACACCACAATAAACTTATAGGTAAGTGCCTCCATTACACTGAAGCAAATTGAAGCATAGAGAAGCTTTTCATAGGTGTTTTCTGCCCACAATGTTTGATTGTCCAGCCAAAAAGGACTTACTAATAAATTTCAGAAATGTTTCCTTTGCTTTCTAGGAACTGCAGTGCCTCCCTGTGAGCAGAAATGCAGTCTCTTTGCTACCTTTCTTGTTACCAGCCTGGAAGCTGGAAAAAGAAAGCTTCTGACTGGTTGCTCTGGGGTCTAACAGACTGTGACTGCTCTGTGCCAGAGCCTCTGGCCGGGAGGGTTTCCTGGAATGTCTGAAAGTGACAGTTCTTCACTTGTCTTGAGGGTTTTAAGATGTTACCCTCAATATGCCAATTCTAGTCTCAATCCGCTTGCTGAGGTTCTTGTAGTGTTCATATTAGCATTTTTGAGTTCATACCGTGGTTTTTGTAGTCATGGAACAATCTGTGCCCCATCCAAACTGTGCTGGGGACAGCCATGCATTTCAGGAGGATTTTTGCTCACTATACGACAAATGCAACCCATGGTTATGGCAATGCTAATGATTTTATATATGAAGCATTCTAAGGTGATTATCTAGGGGAATGACAGGCATGGGCTTTTGTTATGCTGTTAAGGTTACCTGAATATCTTTTACTGATTTGACCTAATTTGAGCAGTTCAGGCCTGCTCTTTCAAGCATTGCCTTACAGGTGATTTTACTGGTCTTGTTGAAGGTTCACACATGACTGGCTGGGTCATTAAAGAACAATTTTGTTTGTTTAAAAAGCATCAAGATTGTCACTTAAAAACAAAACAAATCAAAACAAACCCTAACAAAAACCCCAAACCTGACTTCCCTTGTCTTCCAGTAATAATAATGAAAAATAATATGTAGTTTTTCTACTACATATATACTGAATATACATTTACCATTGTACCTTTAAGGAGTTTCAGCAGACAGAGCATTAACAACTGGTTTTCTCCTTTATGTTTCCAGAGGCAACAATTTTAAGCTATGATGGAAGTATGTTTATGAAAATCCAGCTTCCTGTTGTGATGCACACAGAGGCAGAAGATGTTTCTTTAAGGTTCAGGTCCCAACGAGCTTATGGCATTTTAATGGCAACGACTTCCAGGGAATCTGCAGATACCCTTCGGTTAGAGCTGGATGCAGGACGAGTTAAGCTAACGGTCAACCTAGGTAACAACCTCTTCCTCCAAGAAATTAACATTTTCTTTACATTTTTCTTTTTGCTTGCAAACATTTATGAAACAGCCTGTTTTAACATTAAAAGTAAACTGAGATGAAAGATAAGCACACATCAATTCGGCATTTGCATATGTACACAAATTCACGACCATTATTACAAGTTATTTTTGTTTTCTTTTGCATTTTTGTATTCTTTATTTAGTCTTAACATTACCCACCACAATATTTTTGTACTGTTGTGTATTCTAAAAAAAGAAGACAAGATCATCAGTGGTAATTTTTAGGTTAAATTGGTTTTTTTGATTGTGGAAGATTGGTCTCCCTCCACAGTATCTTCAGAATAATAATTCCACAATTTCAATGTGCAAGCAGAAACAAAATATATGCAGGTCAGCTCAGTTTTACCTCCACCAATTAATCTATGACATGCAAATATATCAAACACTTTCTGGTTTTAACACTGAAAATGTTGCAGTTAGATATTCCCACTGATTGATTTCCTGGTCTCCTTTTTTTAGGTGTCAAATCTATATTATATCCATCTCCTCTTTTTTAAACAATTCTGTAGTGGTATTTTTGTAGTATCGAACGATAACACAACCCTTCAATGCCCAAAGACTGCGGCCCTCAGCAAACAGCCTTGTGAACACAGGAGGCACAAGCCCTTTTACAGAAAGAAAACAAAGAAAAATTGGTTTTCTTGTTTAAAATATGATGAACGAAATGTCAGGTTATTATTATCTCTAGTTTAAAAAAAACAGTAAGTAAAGAAATAAATGCACTTTTGTTACACTTAAGTGGCAGAGTGGCGTAAGATGCTTCTGCCACACTTAAGTGACATAAGTCCAAGTCAGGACCTGAAACAGAACAGGAGGAAAATGCCCATCCCATGCAGCTATTCCCATTCAGGGGGATGCTATTTTTAAAGGGAATGAAGTGGTTTTTTGCTTTAGTCACAGATTTAGATAGCACCAGTGGGGAGTGAGGGGTAAGAAAATAACCACCTTGACCCTCCACTTCATCCAAGTGTGGCTCACAAAAATGCTGCCCTGGTGTTTAGTGGTGAGGAGGAGGAGGAGCAAAGGGTGTCACGAGTGACCCTTCCCTGCCTGTCCCCTCCTGCAGGGAGGCCATGGCGGGAAGCTCCGAGGCTTTCTGTAAAGGGGGTGTGCGGGTGCTGCTCCTCGGCTGTTTGCAACCACTTTTCTGATGCGGTTGACGACACATGGCAAACTCAGCTATATGGAAACAAAATCTAGGTTTGATGGTATACATGTTCCTCAAAGGTGTAAACCAGGAGTAGCCATACAAACCAAGTAGCGTAGTCTAGGGTTTGGGGTTTGTTTTTTTTTTTTTTTGTTTGTTTTTGGGGGTTTTTTTGGTGTTTTTGTTTTGTTTGGTGTTTTTTTGGGGTTTTTTTAAATATTATTTTGTTGAGGTTTTTTAAAGTAATAAATGAATGTAGGTAGCCAGTAGAGGATCATGCACAAATCAGGTTAATCACTTTATATGCAAAACACCACCCTCTGCCTACTTCTATAGTTCATGAAAGTCAACAAAAAGTAAATAAATTCATGCCCTAACAATATTGTTTCTTTCTCCAACACCCCCCTTTTTTTTATTTCTCTCTTTTTTTTTTTCTTAAGTCAGGCAAGAAAATAATCTTAAAATAGAAAGGATTATCTTCGTTCTCTAATGAGTGTTTGTTAGTACATGATTTTTTTCTCTATATTAATATTACTTCACAGTAGTCGCTGTTCATTTCTTAAGTCTAGACATTAAGGACATGTAAACCCACAACCCCTTATTTCTGGGCCTGGGTGATGAGCTCTGTGTGTCAATCTTTAGCTTCTGAAGATGAGCCTTTGAGGTTATACTATCCACAAGTTGTCCAAGGTGTCTGATTGTGGCCTGGCCTGCTCTATGACCCATTGTGACGGAGCACTTTCTAATTGCACTGAGAGAAATTACCTGTTCTTTCACAGATGGGGAGAAAGTTGCAGCCTGCCTCAGTTAAGCATCTTTGACTTTTAATCCTGACTTTTCACTTAGATTTGTCACCATGTAGCTTTGTTTGAAATTGGCCATTTTTACCCTATTTGTCGTTTCTATTGGTAAAGACTTCTCGCAGTATATCTGGGTTATAACAGTATGTAAAGACTGATGATATGGAGTGGCCATATTTGCATGTGTCTGTCCCCGGAAGGGTGGACTGTGATTTTATTGGATGTCTGCAGCTATTACCTTGAAGGATAAATTTTCATTTTTCATCTATTCTTCCCCATCTAGACTGTATCAGGATTAACTGTAATTCCAGTAAGTGCCTATTCAAACTTTTTAAAATGTTATTCCACCATTGTAAAATATGCAAACTAGAATGACAAAGATTGTGGACAGCTTGCAAGCATTTGATAATTTAATAATGAAATGTGATGATTAATTATCATGGTGTAAAAAGTCATCATATATTTTAGGACTTATTTTTTGTCCTTCACATAGGACATAACATTAACTAGAATATTAAAAAGGAAGCATTCTACAGGTTATAAACAAGCCTAGAAGAAATGGTGCCTGTAGTACTGTGTTATTCTAGATAGGCTATTTTATATTTACAGTGGCCATAGAATTTTTGAACCAGCATTTCTGATAAGCTATTACACTTTATTCCCCCACATCCTCCTTCTAATTTTCCTGACATTTTGCCTTCACCTTGTCGTTGGATTGTTGGAACACAGTAGTTTTTATATACTAAAATTTCTATTTCACAATTCCTCTAGACAATTGCCTGTATTTACCAGCTGGTTATAGCACAATTGGTTTTGCTAAGTCTTCAATATATGGAAATGTAATAAATTGCCATAAGAGCATTATTAAATCTCAGAATGACTATATTTCTATGATGATTTTTTACACTTTAATTATGTTAAAAATCCTTGAATTGAACAATTTTTCTCTGTGATATGCATGTTTATGAAACAGAGGGAAACATTTGCCAGATGAATGGACTAAATTTTAACTTCTCTGATATTATTTGGATTAAGAGGCTATAATCTGAAAGGAGAAAAAGGACTGTGATTTTATTTTGAGTCTATGGAATTCCTGAATGGTGTCAACAAAATTACTGATAGTAAGTATGGTAGATTTGAGTTTTGGGTTGTTGTTCTGTTTCCCTTCCTAACAGGTTTTGCAGGCCAGAGGACTGGCTATACAAAAATAGAAAAAAAAAAAAAAGCTAAACAAAAAACTGCACAGGTTTAATTTGTAGTTGGTAAGAGTTAAAACATGTTAACATAACATTTCTTAATAGTTTTATAACCCATAAAGAAAAACAAGAGTCGGAACTTATTCTTAATGTGTCATTTGCTAATAGATTTTTTAATTAATAATTTTTACAAGAAAAAATACAGCATTTGTATTAAAAAGCAGAAAAATTTCCAGACAAGTCTAATTTAACCTGTTCTTAAATTCAGAGAGGCTTCAATACAATAACTGAAATGCTTGTAATCATCAAGGCACAAAGATATTGTCCTCATATTAAAAAGAAAATAATAAGAAAGTAAAAAATTCTCACTTGCTAAAAATATATAAAATCATGAAAAATCTCAGAAGCATTTTCTTGGTCTGCCACAGGACACTATTGTTTTCTACTAATGAAATCTCAATTAGAAAAAACAAGTGTAAAATAAGCAGCTTTTTGGGCTGATCTGTAATGAGGCTGCCTGCCTTTGGTAAATTTCTTCTTTTCCTAGGAAAACAATATTGCTTTTTTCTTAATTTCCGTAATAAAATCAGAAAATCCATCTGAAAACAGAGTTACTAACATAAGGAAACTACCCACAAATGAAGCCACAATATTACAGGTGTTTTCATTTTTAGTCTCTTTTGGATTAATGATGTGCCAAAGATAAATTTAAATGGTTTCTAGGTTTCATTTTTTAACAAGGTTTGGATCAAAAGAGAATCTGCAAACACAAATAAGTCTCCAGTTAGAGGATTGCAAAGAGGAGCAATGTGTCTACTGGATTGGATTAGCACTTATAAATTCATGGGCTCATACAGAAGCAACATAACCTCTCTACAAGATATCCTTGGTATAAAATGCTTATAAGTTATTTTTCTTTACAGTTTGTTTATAGTGTTTTTGTTGTTATAAATGAACTTGGGTGATTATTTCCATCTCCCTGTGGTGCTTGTGTGTACTCAGCAGGGTTTTGTGAGCTTTCAGTATGGTAAGTACTACAATGATTTCTTGTCCGCACTGGAGATTTTCAGCAACCAGATGTTTCACGAGCAATTTCTATATCCTAATTTTTAGGTTATGAAAAGTTATTGGTCTAAGTAGTCCTTAAAAATGCTTATTAGAAAATATAATGGGGTTTAGTGGGACACAATTTGTTTCAAAGCAGCAGCATCCAGAACTGAAGTATTAAGTTGCTAAACACTGCAATAGTTGAGTGCCTCTCTTCTTTCTGCTTAGAGCTGGATATGTATAAATCCTGATTTTAGGTTGATAGTAAATCTTGTTTTCATGTTTGAAAAATCTTTTTTTCCATTCCCTATTTCTGTTACTTGGAAATTAGTCCTGTTAATGTAACCTCAGTGTTGGGACTGAGAGTTATGTGTTATAACTAGCCTAGTAAAAGAGTTAAGGTCAGGATGACGGAATCTGGTTTGAATTTGGAGAGACAATAAAAAAAAAATCCAAAAATGTCAGATGAACATCAGCAGGCTTGAGAGAAGAAAAAGGAAAATGGGAATGTAAACACCTGCTCCTGCTGTGAACTATAAACCCAGGGGATAAAATAGTGCACTTCCTCCTCCTCTCACTTTGTCCTGAAGCCTGTCTTCTGCTCACTGCAGATCAAATGAATAAGTGTTTGCTGACAGACCTAAGATTATGGCAACAACTTTTTCTACACATGGTCATCCCTTCACCTTTAGCTGATGTCCAGTCTTGCAGAAGAGGTGGCATTTTGGGGTCCTCCTTATTTGGAGGACAGAACTTTTTTAAAAAAAATTAAATGTTAATCAGATATCAGATCACTACTGAACTTGTGTTTCATTAACAATTTGTGGCACGCTAAATATTTTGTGCTAGGTTAGAAGATTGGTATGCCCATAAAACCATGCATCACTAGAAATTCTGCCTCATGTCAGTCAGAAAATACCATTGCTCAAAGGTTGGGTTTGTACATCCTTAAACAACTTAATTGTGTTCTTCAGAGCTACAAGCTTGCAAAATTAAATTGTCTGTCAGGCAGTGAATTAAACAGTCCTTTTAAATTGCAGGTACATGTAGGTCAGTGCTGGGCCTGACACCAGGAGAAAGGAAGAAATTTATTTGAACATAAATAGCTGCTGTGGTTCCCATATTAGTGCTCACAGGGGTGACGACCCCGTTTAAAAATAAGACTGCAGTGAACTTTGTTGTTTTAAATAATATGAACATAACAGCATTTTTTGGCATTAATCGTTCTGTGAAAAATAAGTTAAATAGCTGTAGATGTCTTCTACATTATGCACAGAATTGGTAAACTAATCTCTAAAAATTTCCAAAGAATAAATGATATAAAAAATATATATAAAAGCCCCAAAATATTTCTGCCTTTCGATGAAGAAAGCAATTGCTACCCTTTCATTGCAAACTATCAAGCATAAATTATAAATAGCCATGAATCCTATTGAACTGAATGGGATTTTTCCCTAGCATTTCTTAGAGACAGAACTTCATCACAATAAAATTTCCATTGCAGTTTAGTAACAGTTTCTGAATGACTTGTGAACAAAAACATATATTTTTATAGGAGTTAGCCAAGTAGGACTGATGGGGAGTTTTTTTATTAACTGATACATTATACCACTAAAAATGTTAATTGGTAAGTAGCTGGCTCTCTTTCCCAGTCTGATACTTTATTTCAATACAAAAAAATACAGGACACATTTTTGAATGGTGCTGTGAAAGATTGCTCAGCTTGTGGCACACAGTGCAGGGGAGATTTAGGTCAGTTTTCTAGTACGCATCTTTGCTTCTGTAGGCAATAACTCACAGAGCAATGGCACTGAATTCAGTTATACTCAAATGCAGGACTGTCAGGAGAAATGATTATGAATTGCAGGATGTCAGGGAGCAGAGAGTCCCGTGGCAGTAAATGTGTACACAATTCCCCAGGGTATGTGTGAAAAAGGTTTGCAAGCTTGGTGTCCACCCTAATAAATTAGGAAGGTTTTCCTGGGTTTGGAAGGTTTTCTGTTTGTTCTTCCAGCAAAGTTCCCCTTCAGTGGTTGTATTTACATGCACCCCTCGTTCTTTTGTCTGTCTAGTTATTCACCCATTCTCCATATAATTTATTGTTCCTCTCATTTTATTTTCTCATGCCATTTCAATTCTCTGTTCTTCTCTATAGTCCTTAATCCTTTTTCCTTGCTTTGTATGCTCATCCTTTTAAAATTTTCCTATTCCGCAGACATGTACATTACAGATGATTAAGTTATTCTATTTGGAAGCATCTGTTACTGAAGCATTTCTTACTTGTCAAAGTATCCTACAAATCCAGGGTATGACAAGGAGCTTTGTCAGATTATTGGTAAATAAGAGGAGAATTGTATCCATTAAAGAACCAGCAATGGTGTTCAGTTACATTGTATTCTTGATGTGCGCATGAATTTTAAGCAGCAGAAAATCTTACATAAAGACTATACATCCTTTTGAAAACTACTGATTGTAAAACTGCATTTTATTGCAAAATCAAAATCTTCAGCCCTGCTCTTATGGATAGTCCTAAATCTTCTGTGATAAGCAAATCATTAATACATTTCCATGTATTAGCTTCCTACTATGGGAAAAGAATTATTAGAATATATTACTTGCTCTCTTTTTAGCTGTTGTTTGTGGCAGAAAATCATTAAAACGATTCAATTTTGTAGCTCCACCCAAAATGTAAGATTTTGTACTTGGCCTGTTTTCTTACAGAGTGCTTACGAATTGTATGAGTTTTGATCTTTCCCTCATTAAGCATGGCTGACAGCCTGGCAAAAACATGTAAGTGTTTTACCGTGGAGGACATGCAGCAAATCAGCAGGGTCCTTTCTCTGCAAGTTCAGTCAGGAGCTTCCCTCTGTTTGCAGTGCAAAGTTTGAAATAATTATAAGTAATTCCTTTAAAACTTTGCCTATACTTTGCAGATTTAGAACAGGAAGTCATTGGATTCCTTCTCATTCAGCAATAACAGTTTAAAGGCCCCTTTTCATATAATTTCTTGAAAAACAATTTGCTGCCATGCAACAAATCTGAAAACATACCTGGTCCTATTCAGTCAAATTCTGATTACAATCTCCTAGTTGCTAATAGACAGTAAGGCAAAAATAGGAAAACTGCTGCTTTACTGAGACTCTCACTGCAGTCCTCAGTACTTAGTCCAGAAGTTGCACTAAGACCATCCTTGTTCCAGGCACTATGTTTGGACCAAAGGTTGAAAGCATCTCAGCTTGGGAAGTTCAGGTTTCGAAGCCAGAGAGCCTGTCTGTATAAATACAATCAGGAGGGATGAAGTCATTAAGGGATAGCACATAATTTATTCTGTACAGCCACAGAAACCAAATATGAGAGATGTCTCTAAATTTTCTCTTTCTCTGATAAATATAGAGTGGAAGAAAGTGGTGCTGCACAGGTTATACCCTGTGAGCTCAACACATTAATTGGCTCACTGGTGCAGTGACTGCAATGCCATTCACCTCTTCCTGCAGTCTGTTTGCCCACCTGCTCTGGAGAAAAGTAGTGACTGTTTCTTGAATGGTAGGAGAATAAAGTGAACCAGCAGGGCCACTTCTGGTCATTTTTCAAAAGTTTGCATACCATTCTTTGGTTTTTGTGTTGCAGAATTTTGTCTGTCTCTAAAAAAACCCCTCTCATTTGCTTTAAAAATTGTGTTCTTCTGTCTTCCTGTCTGCTGGTCCTGCTCTTACATGGTCCATTGCTTTGCTGCCAGCACAAAAGTTTTAAGTGTCTATGTGATGAATTTGACTAAAGTGATCCACTAACAAAATCGCTAATTTTTACTTGCTGGAACTTTCTGACACCTGTTGTAGAATAAAACAGGAAGAGGGGGAGGCAGGATGTTGCAGGGACAGTAGAAAAGCAACCTCTAGTAGAAAGGGTACATTGCTTTTTTCTGCAACACAGATTTATGCTATCCCAAAATGAATTCATCTGGCCTACATCTAAGCAACAACATCCTGGAAAAGTACATGTTATGTGCAGAAAGGCAGAAACATACTTCTTAAGATGTAGAATGCTTTATTTATAGCAATTAAGAAAGCAATATTTCAGACAACTGAAGGGAAATGCTGGGAAAGGTTTCTGGGTAAGCATGTGCACCTTCAGTTATGTACATCACAATTATTCTCTTCTGAATTAGGTTTATCAAAAGAGCTGAATGTTGAACCTAGGAAATTTTAGGGAGTTTCATCATGAGGAAAAGCCATTGAGCCTCACGAAGAAGATATGTATTAGGAGATGCCAGCTAAGGGGATGTTGTGCTTTTGTGCCATTCACATAAGATAGATAATAAAGGTTTGAAATCCATTTTATTTTGTGATGTTTTGGGAAATTTCACATGGATATAGTTTGTCTTGAGGGAGTGCTCTGGGAAGGAAACAATGAAGGCACACTGGGCTTCCAAAAATGAGTTATCTCACTTAGTGAATGGCTGAGAAAATCAGTCTTGTGATATACTGATTTCTCATCTCAAGCGTGTGTTTTAGTTAGCACAGGAATTTTGCAGGGAAATGCTCAAGTTATCTAAAAAGCTTCCATTTCTACCCCCTCCTTATCCAGTTGTAGTTATTAAGAAATCTTGAACTAATAAAAAGAATAAGAAAACTTGAATCAGCTAGCTTATTATGAAGAAATCTTAAAAAGAATCTTGCGCATATAATTTTTCAATTGTAATTGAATATATAATATATAATTAATATATAATAATAATATAATTTTTCAGTGGTAAGGCTCCTGCCTGAATCTGCTTAGCTGGGGCATGGGAGACAATCACATGAACAGCAAAAAAGCTCAAACTTTCATTAAGGTGAAAATAAAGGCTTTATATATACTGGCTGAGCATTTAAGGATCTATGATATTTACTTTCTCCCTGACAAAGCTTTCAGGGTTGGCTGCTGGGGACTGAGGACTTTGCTCTATCAGTGCTTTCAGCCTACGTGAAGAACAGCAATGAAGTTTATTTCTCTGCCTACATTCTACTTGTTCCTTATAAAATTTCATCTATGTTTGTTCTTCCTTAGCTAACAGGAGCAAATTGCCATTAGTCTCCTGGCAGGTTGTCAGTAAAACATTATTTCAGGTTCTCTAACTAGAAAACAGATGCTTTCCTTTTTTTGTATGTGTATGCTGCTTTCCTGTCTTTTCACCCTTTTCATCCACCTTACTTTTGTCTCTTTAAGTCACACATTCTACTCATGGTACTTTAAAGATAAAGCTGGTTTAACAGGGTCCTCACTAATCAAACATACAATAGCAATATAACTGTGGCTTTCTCAAGGCACAGGGGTGTGCTCTGCAGTGGCAATAGTAAAGGCTTAAACACAAGGCTATTTATGTAAATTTGAAAATTAGTTGCCTTAATTGGTGGTGAAAAATCTTTAGTTTAACAGTCAGGTAAAGATTTTTTTAGCACTCCCGTTTGAATGTTTTCAGAAACTCCTTTAAAATTGCTGAGAAGTGATAGACTTTCCATTTGTGATATTTCAGTATACTTTAATTTTTGCCATGCCAGATGTAGATAGCTGTCAGTTTGGTGGGTATGTGGGGCTGTCTGAGTCCGGGCCACAGTGTGGTTATGTATCAATGGGCTCTGAGCTCTGGAATACTGCCAAAGTTTCACAAGCAAAGCCCAAGGGAACAGCCTGAAGTGGGCTGAAGTTGTTCCTTCTGATCCTTCAGAGTGAGCTCTGAAAGGGGAGCAGGAGATCCTCCAAACCACTAAACATGACAAGAGGACTCTTGAAGGGTAGGAAAGCAGAGATTGCTGCAAGCATGTAGCCTCTCATGTTACCAACAGGGACAAAGCAGCCTCCAGGATGTGCTGGATCTGTAAGAATAGGCTGTCTTGAATTAATAAATCCTGATTTATATGCAAGGGAGCTATGCATGTCTAGCTCATACTGGCCCTAGCAAATCTTTCATAAAAGGACTTTTCAGAAGAAGTAGACTAGGTCTTTTAAATATTTTAATGGGAAGAAGCACTTGAAAGTAAGTTTTTTCATGTATAGCAGGTTCTAAATTTCCCTTATTTTACTTTTATGTTTTCTTCCTTTAGCTTTTGAGAAGCAAGATGGCTTAATCACATTTCAGGACTGGTGATTTAAATTATCCTCACAATTTTTTTCCATGACAGAAAGTGGGTGTTACAGTCAAATCTTGCAGGGATAATAAGGAATCCTGTTCTAATCAGTAATAGCAAATGAACTGAATAATATTTTCTTCTGGAGAAGAATATATAAAAGCTAATGTAATGTCATTCATATTAGTGAACGGGGCTGCCATGGTATTCATTCCACAGTAAAGCTCTGCTCCCACCTGTTCTCACAGGAATCTCTGCTATCACATTCATGAGTGATTGAAGATGAACACTGAGATGATATTATTTGCAGATGCAATGGGATTATTTAAGAAAAGCAAATGAAATGCTGAACTTGAGGTTTTTCTGAGGGGCTCCAAAATGCTGAATGACTGGTTAAGTGGTAGGTGGAATTAAACAGCAATACACAAAAGTAATTTATCCTGGAAAAAAGTCACCTTAATTATGCCAGCGCAGCAATAGAGTGTGGTAGCACTGAGCTGAGGAAATTGTGCAGCCATGGTAAATAGCTCTTGTAAAAGAGTTCAGTGCTCAGAAGTGACCAGAAATCCCAGTGGATGGGAGTAGCTGTGGGGAGAGGAGGTAAGACCAGAAGAGAAAGCAGCATTGTGCTATTGTGCTGTCATGGTTTATCCCCTTCCTGAATGCCCCAAGTGTGTTCAGTTCCTCTTCCTCATGATTAACTTAAATGGGGAAAACACAGGTCACTGCAGCAGGGAGGATTACAAGTGTGGATTAGCTTTTCTACATCGGGCAGCTAGGCATGCTAGGAAAAAAAAGATACCTGAGAGAATATGAATGTATTTTTATAAATATATGATTATACAGCCATAAGAAGCAGCAGGAGGTTAATAAATTGATTTTTTTAAATGAAATGGAAATGCATCAAGGACTTTCAGAGATAAGGCTGTTTCTGCAGCTCCAGAAGTCCCAAACATGGCCATTACTGGAAGCTGTGACTGTATTAGAGTAGTAATTACTACAGAGCAGTTCTGCTTTTCTGTGCTGCTCTTGAAAGCACAGTGCTGAACTAGCTGGTCTTATGTGCCATTTCCCAGCTTAATTTGCAACTTCTTTCCCTAATTATTTCATCACTAGTTTATACCCTGTATTGAGAGCAACAGGAAATTGCTCGTGAAAGTAATCACATACTCACAGAAACATTAGGCTGAAAAAAAAAATAAATCTATCATCAACTGGGTTGTATACAGTCATTCTAAACTTTATAATCAGATTGCATGAAAATTAGAGTGTTAAGACACAGATGGCAGCAGATGACACAAGCTTATATTTCAACAATTTATCATAAACCTTCTTGATTAACTGACAAATCAAGTCAAATTATGGTAAGCTATTAATGAAGACTTTTATATTCACTAGGCATAATGGTTTTTTGGTGGTTTTTTTTGTTTTTTGGGTTTGTTTTTTTTTTGTTTTGTTTGTTTGTTTTTGTTGTTGGTGGTGGGGTTTTTTTACTTTGTAATAAGAGCTTTCTGGCCAGAAATTTTGGTCTGTAGCTCCTTGAAAAAGAAATTAATTGTTGGCATTCAGTATTAAGTAAAAATAACAGTAACTCAGCATTGGTGAGTTGATGATGTTCCTAAATTTATACACAGATTAAAAATACTATCAGACTTCATGTCAAAACACCCTTTCCTTTTTCTGCCTTTGCTTCTTAGGACTCTCTGTTTCTAAGATATAATGCTCATGAGAGAAATATTTATTAATATGTGCAGAAAACATTTAGAAGTTCTCATAAATTGAGATTCTATGGAGAAACACTTCAGTCTTTCTATTGTAGCACTACAGCCTAAAGACATTTTCAGGGAATGGAAAATTAGTTGGTTATTTTTTTCCAAAAAAAAAATCTGTGTTGAAAGATACTAAAATCATTAATAGTTTAGTTCAGAAAGCATTTAAATCCATTAAGTAAGTGAATAGGTCTTTTTACAAAAACAAAGCCATAGTAATTCAGTGGTGCTGTGTTATCTCAATAACTTTTCAAGGAAAACGAGCCAAATTGCCATCTCTCTGCAGGTAGATACAGCTTTTCTGATCAGTACAACATGTGCTCACAGCTGTCATTCTGTCCTAATATACACTTGTAAGTAATTTATGGAATAAGTGTTTGTGATATTTTTTTTAATAGGATGGACATTGCATTTTGGTAGGAAATAAGAGAAAGGGGAAACAGAGAGTCAAAGAGAGTGAAATTGGAATGGGGTGTCTGGTTCTGCCTGGCACAGCCAGTGAGCATTGCAGCAGGTCTGGCATATGTTGAGGGGAATTGCCAAGTTTCTGTCTGTCCCTCACATATTAATAGATACTACTTCTAAATGATCAACTAATTTCAGTGAGAGTCAGACCTGATCCTATATCTCAGCTTTGTGTGATGAGGAGAGCCAAGCTGCTTAGGGAATGTTTGGCTCCCTCTTCTTCAATCAAAGAAAGAAAGCAAAAAATGACAAGGGTGGCAAACTAAAATTTTGCCTAAATCAAAATTATTTGGATACATTTCTATATTTGTTCTGCTGGAAGTCTGGAATAAATCCCTGGTAAGGAATTATCTTACTCTTTCAGCACTAAGATCAGTGAAATCTGATTATAGACAGTAGAACAGCACATGGGCATAGAGCTTTTGTCCCTTTCATATGTAGCACAGAAATTGAGTTGTCCACCTTTTTGAATAAATACAAGTTCACAGAATCTGGTTTCTAAGTCATCTGTGGCATTTTGATGGCCCCTCCTTTACTGCATCTGCAAAAACCTTTGTGTAAGTATGCAGTAGTTTTACTAATGGCTCCCTGGCTGTTTCAGAAAGGTGCCTCATTTATCCTTGCTTCACTCCTCTGCAGCAAGGCATCATTTCATAAGTTCAGTCTTGATGAAGGAGCCTAGCAAACCCTCAGCTACAACATTATTCTTCATTAATGTTATAAGAACAGTAATTCATTTTTCAGTGTGCTTTTTTTGAAGAGGCGATAACATTAAAAACATCTACCCAGTGCATGTCACTGATGAGCAGTTACTTGTATTAAAAGCACTTACTCTGTATCTAGCACATTTTGCATTTATGTCTATTAAAATGCATGAAACATCTATCATAACATTTTAAGCACTCAGTAGCTTATTACTGGAACCACATAACTGCTTCCTTATTATCTCTTCTTGACAATAACTTTAATGAATTATATTCAGGTAGCTGTTGAAATTTCCATCAAAGCACATTACTTTTTTGGCTGATGTGTCAAGAGGTTAACTTATGCTCCCTTCCAGCTGATTTCTAGGCCTCAATCCATCAGACAAGTCACTTCAAAGGAGATATTGCTCTGTTGAGCTGAGACATCAAGATAAAGTTGGCTTTCTGAGATGCAGTCCCCTTTGGGAAGTGTGTAAGGAATTCTTCAGCAGTTATTTGTCTAGGCAGTCTTGAAGCAACAAGACACAAGATGAAGACCAAGACATGGAATAAGAAAAATCAATTAAAGGAAAAAGGGAGCTGTGGTTCATGTAGCTTATGCTAATTCTTTGGTATTATTTCTCATTCATTTTATATTCTGTGAGATTTTCCTCCAGAGTGTGAAGTGCATGTGTGTAGAAATAAAATTTCTTTAGTTAAAAGTTCCTCTCTGTCTCAGCACATTAAGGCATTTCTCACTAGTAGTAAAAGCTGTCTGGAAAAGAAAGCTCAAATAGGTAAGTCAACAATTCCATCTTTCATTTACATGCCATGAACTGTTTATACATAGACTTGTGGAAATGGAATCAGAAGTGAAAAGTACCAATCATGCTTGCTGTCATCTAAGGAGTTACAGTTTTACAAAAATTTAAGCACAATTGTTGAATATTGGAGAAAATGGCCTGCTGAATTTTTGTTGTGGTTACTGGTATACTTTGAACTGTCTCTGCAGTTTTTGCTGTGTAATATTTCAGCAGCTTGAAAACAAGTCTGCTGTCTCCTGGGAGGAAAGGACCACACTGTTTGCTCTGGAGGGAAGAAGCATTCTCACATCTCCAGCTAGCAGGAGACAGCTGCCACCATCACTGGCATGATACAAGACATTTAGGAACCCAGCTGATGAGCTAATTGGCTGTGAATAAGAGCAGCACTACCCCCGAAAGTCAGCAACATGAAATCTTGATTCCCTAAAAATGCATAAATCAAGATATAGAGCACACCTTAAGAAAGTGCAAGTAGGCACTTCTGTCAAGAAGCTTACTTGTTTTGTGAAATAAAAAATTGTCACTTGCTGATGCTGAGCACAACCCTAAAGAGATGATAAATGGCACAAGATTCTCTCAATGTTAGAAACAATTCCATGTACTAAAGCTATGCTTTTCTACTCAGGCATGCAAGAATATACCCATCAAAGTCAGTGGAGGCTGATCATAGAGCAGGGATCAACTTTTGTATTCATCCATTTGTAATTTCTGAAAACAATCTGAATGTTCTATTTTAGTCCTCCTTCCTTGACTCCTGTCTGCCTAGAAGTATCCAAGAATAAGCAGTGTCAAGAGATTGTGCCTTTTGATCCATGATTATTATAAAAATATTTTTAAAGAGTTAAATAATTGATAATAATAAACCTCTAAATATTATTCTCATTATTGTTAATTAGGCAAAATACTATAATTCAGCATTTAAATTACAAGAAAAAAGATCAAAACAAATAAAGGATATGAGTGTGAGATTTAGTTGTAACTATTTTATAACTGTTTTTGGGATGAAGACACCTGTAAATTAAGAGGAGCCTATTCTTAAAATAAAGTCACAGTCCAAATTCTCTTCCTTTCTATGCCAGCTAGTTTCCAATCTGCTTATTCTTAAGAACATTGTGCAAGATATAAGGGTAAAAGAAAATACTTAAATGCTTTTTTTTTCTGTTATGTTAATTTAACTAAACATAAAGATATTTTTTTTCTATAGAAAGGTAAATTATGTATAAGCATACTTAAATTGTACTTACTTATATTTTAAAATGTAATAAGTTTTGACAGCCATGGTTTTGATATAAATGGGCACAGTCAATATCAATGTCAGAAAGGCTAATGTGGCAAAGCTGTTTCTTTTTTTTCCTCTTGTCACTTATGATCTATTCAATGTACAACAAATATTCTAATTCTCTCAGTGAAAAAAAAAATCAAATATGTGTCTAGTTTTTCTACAAAGACTGCTGTAAGGTTATTTTTACTTCACTGGGTGTAAGTGGAAAGAAGTAGCACAGGTTCTGCAGGCTCCTAAGGGTACACTTGGAGATCTGCTGCATCTGTTGCCTGGAGCACCTTTGTCTCTCAGTCTTTTTTGGGTTTTTGTTTATCAGCTGAATGACATGGATTAAGGTCCAGATTATAAAAGTTATTCAGATAGCCATTTTATTGTGAAATCCTTCTTCCAAGTCAGAACTCCTCCAGATCTCTTTGGCTCAGAGGAGGCAGCAAAATTGCCCTGGAAGCTGAGGGCACCTTATTTGAGCAGTAGCTTGTAGAGATAAATGGAGATTATCAGGTGTAGCACAGTCGATTCCTTTGAAAACTTAGAGGAATGTTCTTGCTGCTCCTAGAAATCCATGACAAGAAATGTATGTTTCTGTCTCCATGTTTTTTTAATATTTGGGTCTTTTGGTTTGGTAGTCAAGACCAGAATAATGAATCTGCTGAGGTAAAAATCAAACCCTTCTTGGGAAAGGAGAAACTTAACTTCAATTTATCTTAGGATTGCTGTTTTCCCTTACTTGAAGCCACATCTCACAAATCAGTAATATTGGTAAAACTCTGAATTTATACAGAAATAATGAATATTAGAAATTCTGGCTGCCATTAAAGTAACATCTGAACAATGAATATTTACTTTTTAAAAAGTTGAATTTCAATATTGTTTAAAATTGTGGATAAATGTTAGTTTTAGTGCTAATTTATGTAGGCGTTCCCAAGTTCCTACATCAGTTCTCATAATTTTCAATCCTATTCTTTTTATAGAGGGGGGGGAAAAGTACTAATAACTCTAGAAGTAACTAATAACTGCAGATGAATTAGTCATTCTTTTCTCTAGCAGTTTTACAAAGCTTTTGTTAAATAAGACCTAAAAAGAATTTTCCATTGAAACAAGCTTTCATATTTCGAGAGCTCAGTGTAACACAAAAATCCTGCATGGGAGAATTTTAGTCTTTTAAAGGGATTAAAATTTCCCATTTTCTTTTTCATGCAATATGCAAGTTTATGGTGGATGATATTTTAAAAATAATAATAAATTCAGTTATCAAATGGGATAGAAGGCTTGTGAAATAACTGCTTTCCTAATGTACAAGCAGTAGCTTAGGTAGAATGAAGTCAAAGGTATTGATTTGCCAGTGTTTGTGTTAAGTTTGACTTAAAACAAAATGCTCAAACATTCAGCTTAAAATGTGTGGAATTTTTCAATATAGCAGCCATGTCAAGTTAATGTCAAAACAAATTAAGATTTACTAAAACCACACAAATAATTTGTGGAAGTGAATCTGCTGAATGCCAACTCACACTGATAAGTCTTGAGTGCACTTTAAAAAATTTAGCCTGATCCAAGGCAGGATATGACCTTACAAAGTGATTGTAAAGCTGCACAGTCTTTGCAAGTGCACATTTCTTTACCTGCAGTAAATCAAAATAAATGAACTTGCACACCAGTTTTCTTTAAATTAGCATAGGATTGCCAGGTATTGAAAGTTCACGCTCACCTCACTTCCAGCAAAGTCAATTGTCAGGTTCACCATGCTTTCTGAAAATGTGTCTCAGAGCATTCAGCAGTGAGCTGACAAAGCAACAACCATATTTTTTCATGCTCATTGACTTTGCTTTAGTTCAGAGCCTTGGGGTAGATTCATACAACGTTTAGTACCTTTAGCACATTTTCTGATAGTCACAATCCTCAGAGAGCAGTATGAAAGAGAAATTGCACTCTTATTAAAAATAGAGGGATCTAGCTGACTTTTGGGTTTAGCTGCTTTTAAAAGATACTTTTATTATTTCCAAGGAAAAGGAAAATTACATGTCCTTAGGGCTGTTTGTGTTTCACTTGCTTAGATAGATGAGTTACAAAACTATATTAAAATGCATCTGATTTTAAGCTATAAGTGTTTTAAGTTATACATTGAGAGATGTCTCTAAGATGGGTCATAATGCAGTAACAAGATCAGTTTTATCCTCTTATGTGCTCTCAGTTCACAGAGAGTTATAATTGCAACTTCAAAACTTTTTTTTTTTTTTTTCAGGAAATGCAGTTCAAATAAGCATAGGCCCAACTATTGACCAGCAAGGCATATTTTTGCGAGCATATGTCTGTCTTCTATATATCCTTTGGTCTGGCAGGGAAGTCTAGAGGCCAGGACTAGCAACTCTAAAGTTTACAGCTTTCTGATGTTTTTCTTTCTTTCTCCATCTTGCTGAAATTGAGTACTGGTCCTATTTGTAGAGAATAGACTTTCACAAGACAGTGGCTCATCAGCAGCACCTTTCTTGGCAGAATCCTTAGATTTAATTTAGTCCCATAGATCTGCCTGTGTTCTGCCTTCCCACCTGGATCCACTGGCTCTGTTTAGACATCAGCTGTGTCACAGTGAATATCTAACAGCTTAAAAGAAGATAAATGGATGAGTATGTGTGATATTGCACACTAAATTAAACAGTTTCCAAAAGAAAGACAAAGCTGGGAGGGCGAAAATTCACAGCAACTCAGACCATAGTCAGGGAAGCAAATTTAGAGAAAAGAGCCAGACAAATGAAAACTCTGTACCCTCAGAACTGGATATGGTGCTTGATTCCTGGATTGGCTGTTTTTATATTCTTCCATGGATTTTTCTTCCCCCGTGAATTCACTGTGTATGCTGGTTTTCCTTGCTAGTGAACTAGATCAATATTAAATGCAGTCTGTTTGTAGTTTTAGAGGAAGCTAGTAGAATTTTCAGAAGTATCTTGTTTAGCTTTCTACATTTCTGTATGAAAAATATAGATATGCCTAGATGGAAATATTTAATATTATATTCCTGTTATTCTAAGGAATATGAGCAAATCTCTTGTACAGCTGGAATGAAGGCTGATGAATGATATTAGCAGCTCCAATTGCCTTCATTTTAATTTCTGAAATGTCAAATTTTGTTTTTAAGAAAAAGGATAAAAATATCCTTAACTGCCAATACATTACCCAAATTGCCAAAAGTAATTTTGCCTATAATAAAACTATTGTGGGCTGAAGCATTTGGATCAAGCTATGCAAGATTGATATGTTTTTCTTTATACAATTCAGTGAATGTGCTATTCTTGTGGAATTTTCCATATGAGTCTGCTGGGGAGAAAATACAGCAGACAAAATTTCCTTGACTTGCAATTAGATTTTTTTTTTCCCAAGTTTACGTATCAATTAGCTGTAAATGATAACCTGATACACATTTCTGATTTTTAAAAGGCAATGTAACTTTTCTGTCGGCAATAAACACGTTTAGCCAAGGAAATTTTGGGATGATAACAGCACAGTCATTTAAAATATGGTTGATTCACTGTATTAAATGACTTTTTAAGCTCGGCTGTGCTAATGAGTGTTTTGGAAGACCAGCAATGTTCCTGCAGCCAGCCATAGAAAGAGCAGTGAAGGTTAAGATGCCTTACCCTGTATGTCTTATGTTTCTGTGTCTTGCTCTGGAGGAATCTCTCCTGAACCTTTTGTGCTGCAGCCTGGTAATGCAGAGGCCTCGTGAGGTTTGCACAGTGACTGTGAGTCTGGCTGAGTGCTGGAACAGAAGTCTGGATTAGAGGCAGGCTAAATTTACTCTGGAAGCAGGATAACCGAGATGGCACAGAGTTCTCTTTTTGTGCACCAGGTATTTACAATGACACTCTGAGGTTTCTCTCAGAGCCACACAGCTGTCTATATATAGCAAGCTGAATCCTAAAATATTTATTTTAGCTGAAATCTCAACAACTCTGACCTTAAGTAACTTTCTCTATTAACTAAATAGATCCCAGGGTTTTGTCTTCTTGTCCAAATGTCTTTTTTGTCTTGTTACTGATAGCTGTAGTATGCACAGTTTTCTATTAGCAAACCAGGCTGAAAACACTGACCTTCCTTTTGCTGACTAATAAATAAATAGTAGTGATTTGCCTGGGTTCCACTGGTTAGTATAGCATTCACTGAACCTCCCAGTCTCTCTCTCCTCTCTGTTTATAGTGTCTCTTTCTATATTTTATATCTATTTTGATGGCAGAATTGAATGCTCCAAGCATTTTGGTACATGCCTTAGTAGTAGTGGTGGATTGCATTATGAGAAACAAATTCAGACAACTCTTTCTGAACATATTTTGGTACAATGCAAGAGCTAGTATCTTCTTTCAAAATCATCAGTGCAGTTCAAGTAGTTGGTTAAAAGTAAAGTACCACAGGATAGATATATCTATAAGAGGAAAAGTTGTGCGTATTAAAGTTAATTGACTGACTTGTTGGAATTCAGCAGATCTTCAGCACTTGAGTTAGGCTGAATAAGCTCCTCACAAGGTAGTAAAGAGAATAGGAATCTCCAGAGAAAATTTAGAATATTCAGTGTGTTGGAAATGAGATTTTTTTTTTCCTTTGGGAGGTTCATACTTTTTTCCTTTAACTTTGAGAGGGCTGTTAAGTTCCAGCCGAGGTGCTGACAGCAAAATAAGCTCAGTTTTGGGATACCAAAGTAAACATATAAGTGGGAATGTTTGGAGCTTTATATCTCTTAGCTTATAATGAACAGCACCATCAAGATTTGTACCTGTATTGACTGACCGCACAGTCTGCATTTTGCTTTGTAAAAAGGTGTTTGTACAAGCAATTATCTGCTTTTAAATGGATGTGGAAATTTTACTGGCATGATGGACTCTGAGCAAACTGTGGTAGTCATAAAATTGACAGTACATCTTTTATTTGGTATTATCCATTTTCTCTAAGGATGCATAAAATCTGGCAGTTATTTAAGCCTTTAAAAATAGGAAAAGAGCTGAACATAGACGCTGATAATAAATGTCATACTTAAGCAAGAGGAGATAGTTAGTGGATGTTTTTTTCCAGTTTGCATCTTGACTCAGAAAGAAAAGGTTTATGATTATGGTTTTAGTATCTGAGAGAATCAGTAGCTCAGAAAGTGAGCCAGTGCTGGCTGAATGTGTGAAGAAAAACAACTATGTCCTGTCTGGAAAGAGACACATGAGTTCCAGGGGAAAGACAGGATGGGAAATAGGAGTGGAGGGACATAAATTTGGAAAAATAACATCAGTCCATGTAAAACAAAATTTTATATATATATATACACACACACATTGTTTTAATTGGGGCTCTTGCTTTTCTTCTGGTGGGAGATATAGAACATTTTTTTTTTCTTTAAAGCCCAGAACACCCCTCATGCCTTTACCAAAAAAAAAAAAAAAAAAGTGGAAGTATGCCAATTCTTACTTATATGCACTTATTTAGGAGCACTTTCGGCTGGTGTGATTTAAGTGAAGTGAACTCAGATCAGTGTAAAGTCAGAACAAGACTGGAGAGCCAATAATTTAGCAGATATAAATTTATAGTAGATTCACCATAAGAACTATAACCAGGGCAGAAGAATGCTCTGTATGATCTCAATACAATAGTTAAATTAATTCTAGGTCAATATATTTGAAAGTCAGTGAGGAACGTACTAATATGAACTGTGTTTCAGGTTGACCAGTGACATTTAACAAGGTATGTTAAGAGTTTTCTTCTGCAGTTCTGGTAGTCTTGGGTATCAATGGATTCCTACATGGTTTTATGTTTAGGCATTTAGACAATTTTCTCCTAAATACTCTGCTCATAATCATATTTGCTGCTTTACTGTGTGAAAGCATGTCCTTGGCCAGGAAGTCAGCCCAAGCACTGTATTAGCACAGGAATGGTGAGCATCCATCCTTTCTTATCTCCCTCTTCAGCTGCCATGGAAAATTATCCTACTTTGTAGAGAAGCAGCATGATGGGACAGGTAGATACACAATCCCTGGGCACTGGGCCTTGCTATTTTGTAGTTTCTTGTACCCTCTGACAAATCAAAGCCCTTTTTCTCTGTTAGAGATCAGCCAGGGGAAAGAAAAGTCTCTTTTCTATGCAAGTGGATATTTTCTCCATGGCCAGGACTCTTTTCAGTCCATTGCTCCCATGGTGGGTCATACCAAGGTTTGTCCCTTTCAAAGCCCTTTGACCAGGGGTCTCCTTAATCCTCTCTTGGATTGCGTGCAGTGGGAACAGGCAGCTTTCACGGAGTTCTGACCTGATTTTTTTACTCTGAGTACTCTTGCAAGGAAAATAGACTGATGCATAGGAAAACACACATTTAATTTTACAACAGGAAGAGTTTGCAAGTCCCCAGCCATTAGAATAGATAGATTTGCCTGTAAATGTGAGCAGCCAAGTTGGATTTGATAATAACATACACTAAGGCACCTTTACACGAGAGAGACACTACAGAGGGTTGTTAATGCGAGAGTAAATTAAAATTGCATATGCTTTTAGGTCTTTTAGAGCTATGAAGCAAGATAATGGAGACTAAGTGGTTTAGCTACTTTAATTTTTTTTTTTTTTAAACGGGTTGGACTAACAAATAAGTAGAAATATGTTTAGAATATTATTCAATAGTGTATGCCTAGGCAGGCTTAATGACTCTCACTAAGACTTTGCTCATGTTATTTCAGCTTTTTTTAAAAAAAATCTGTTGTCTCCAAATCTAGGTAGAATTGCTTCCATTGAGGTGCCTAAAATAGATTGCTTAAGGTTTTAGTCACTGCATCTATACCAGCACATTCAAAGAGAATATTATTCACTTAAGCTTTATGCAAAACTGGTCTTTCTCTTGTCAAAGAAAGCAAACATTTAAGGAACAGAATGATTCATGTAGTTGACCCCAGTCATCTTCTTTTGCTGGGTTTGAGCACCTTTCCTATCTTGGTGTCAACACAGACTCAGAAAAACAGCTTTATGAGACTCTCACTGCCTTTGCTTTGTTCCTGGAGATCCCTTGGCATGCCCAAAGTTTGCATATAAAATCAGGGCAATAAACCAGCAGCAATTTTAAAAAATGCTGACAGAGATGGAAAATATCTGAGATGAAAACTGTCCAATATGCTGAACAGCTACCTCAAGATCTTAGTGTCCTTTTCCTTCTGTGTAGTTCTGAAGTCAGAGAAGCTTTGATTTTAGGCTTTGATTTTATTAACAGATCTCACCCATCACAGTTACCCTGTGCTGGATGGAAAAGAATCCCAAGAGAAAAGTGAGAGAGTTTCAGAGCTAGTTGCATGTCCCTTTCAGAGCAAGACTGACACATGGAATAGAGTCACCTGGAAGGGCACAGTGGAGGTAATGGTCTGACTCAGGGTAACCCTAGTGTTTCTGTGTCAAAAGTTATTTTATAATGTGTGTCCTATACAGAATCACAGGATGGGTCATGCTGGAAATAACCACAATGGGACATCTGATCCAAACTCCCAGCTCAAGCAGTTTCATCCTGGAGCACATGGCACAGGAATATGTCCAGATAGTTCTTGAATATCCCCATGGAGGGGGGATATCCACAGCCTATCTGGGTAACCTGTTCCAGTGCTCTGTCACCTGCACAGTAAGGAACTTCTTCCTAATGTTCGGTGGAACTTCCTGTGCCTCAGTTCCTGCCTGGAACCCCATGTCCCACTGCACCACCGAGCAGAGCCTCGTCCATCCTCTGGTCCCTCCCTGTAGATGCTCATAGACACTGAGGAGGTTCCCTCTCAGTCATCTCTTCTCAAGGTGGAGCAGACCCAGTCCTTCATCCTTTCCTTGTCAGAGAAATGCTCCGGTCCCTTGATCATCTTTGTAGCTTCCTCTGGACCAGCTGCAAGAGCTCTGTTTCCCTTTTGCACAGAGTCCAGAATTTAGTTGACAACTTTAAGTTATCAGCAGCATTTATTCTGCCAGAGGAACTGAAAAACAGGCTGGGGAGGTCCCTGTTTTACAATAATATAATTTGTTTATTGTAAATTAGCTTTGCCTTTTGGATAGTCACCACATGGATTTCGATCTATTTGTGCAGCACTTGGTCTGTCATCTATTCATATCAATGGCAGTACAAAGTCAGGGTTTTTCTTTCTCTCTTTCACTTCTTGGTCAACAGTGCAAGGCAGAATTTCCATAATCCTTTTCTTATAAGAAATCTTTTCCTGGGCATTAAAGGTATTCTTTGTCCTAGGTTTGTGAATACTTTGGTTGTTACAAGTACATTGTGCTATATACAGAATTTGCATAAAAAGTTTTGCTGTACTGCTGAGAAGTAGCAGATTTAAAAAAAAAAAAAAAAAAAAAAAAAAACCAACCCAACACATATCCATGAAATGAAAAATGAAAACATGAAGATCTGCTAACAGCAGAAGGTACTGGATCTCAATATTAGCAAGTCATCTAGATCAGGTAATAGATGATGTTCTGAGAAGTCCTAATAAACAGAAGCTAAACAAACAGGTTGACATAGATTAAGAAAAATATAAGACATGCACACACACCACTTTTTATTTTCCACCAAATTATTTTTAATAAAGGAGCAAAAATCCAGTCTTGTAAATCCATACTTCAAGTCCTTTTGGCTCAGTAATCCTATTTTTAAAGGCCTGTATAAGATTGAAAGTGAATAATTAAATCCATGTTGACTGTGCCTATTTATGAAAACCTGGTGCATACACAATGTGTTTACATAGTTAAATAGACATTAGAAGTGTTTTAATATAGTAGTTCTATAGTATAGAGTATATAGTAGCTCTGTGTTTTGCTTATACTTGGTAATTTTCTTGCTTGATGTGACTTTTGGTGAGTTTTAACATTTGCCCAGCCAGTCTCTCTGTTTCTCTCTTTCTCTGTGAGGTTCACATGTAAACTGCTTTAAAGATTGCATAATGACTGTTTGGCATGTCCTACAGGCAAAGGCCCAGAAACCCTTTTTGCTGGCTATAACCTCAATGATAATGAGTGGCACACAGTGCGTGTGGTGCGGCGAGGAAAAGGTTTAAAGTTAATGGTGGATGACCAGCAGGCCGTGACAGGTACTGTGCCATTGTGGTTCCATGAGTCCATGTTGTTGGGGGGAAACACAAAGCAAAACCAAAAAACAAAACAATATGATACAGAAGTAAAATTACTTTATCTGAGAGAAACGCTTTTTTTCCCCTTTCTCGGGTAAGATTGAAAATTCATGTTATGCATCTTGCAATGCTGGTACAAGAAGGTTGCTATTACACTTGCTATTAATGTTGCTCTAAGGTTGCTATTGAAATTAATGAAAACCTTCGTGCTGACTTAAATGAATGTTTTTATACAGCGATTGGAGAGAAGTGATTTAGTACATCACTAATGAGAAGGCAAGCAAAATGCTTTTGGCAACACATTGTTAGGGCTAAACTGTAAGCCACTGCTGAAAGAAAGAATTTAATGAGCATTTGAAGGATAGTCTACTGTGGTTTGAATCTTGCATCAACTGTCCTCAATAATTATATATTAGGCAGCATTTTTTTCTCAAATACTAAGATAGCAGTTGGGGTGGGAGAAAAATAATTGGCATGCATGCTAGCAGATGATAGAAATGTGTTTCTGTACTTAGATTATCAGAAATACTAATAGAGAACACATTGATTTTTGTCCTGTACAAGACAATGTTCACATGCATGTTGTTAATAGAAACTTATCTGGCTTCTGGCCCTAATTCCTTGCACACCAGAATGTGCCTACTTTTTTGTTAGCTATTTAGAATTATCCTTTGGTTTTGTGTAGCATTAAACAGCTTTTGTCATTGGTTCTAAGCTTTGTTAAGATGGTAACAAGTTAAATGTTTTGTGGGTTTTTTGTGATTTTTTGGGGGTTTTTTTGTTTTGGGTTTTTTGTTTTTTGTTTTGTTTTTTTGGGTTTTTTTTAAGACGAGTGTAACTTCTTTAATAATCCCTTTTCACCTCAACAGAACACTGAGGATCTTGTCACTGGTAGAAAAAGAATTCATATAGTTGCAAGAACATATTTTCTAGAATCAGAAATTACCAGTATATCTTCCAGCACTGAAGTCTGTGTATGTTATGATGCCTAGGGTCATTTTCTCAAGAATGTAGATGGCCTAAACAATTTGTTTTCTTTTTGATAATGTAGGAGGAAGTATACAAAAAAAGTTATAATCTTGCTGCTTCAACTGCTACTCAAGGCAGATTCTAATGGAGAGAAAATAGTTTAGATCAAAATCCAGTGCAAGATCCAAATGCACAATTCCTGGACTCCTCATGCCAGAGTTCTATTTTACAACTACGGCAGGTTACATAACCTGGGTCCAGCTTTCTGGTGCAACATTTGTATTCTTTCCACAATCTGGAATGTACATCCAAAAATGGCCAGTTGGCTTGAATTCCCTCTCAGTTCTTCAAGCTAGAACTTGTCTGTGTTTGCTTAATGCACAGATGTTCAGTGTTATTAATCCAAAAGGAGAAACTCATCCCAATATTTTGGAGGAAAAAAGACAAAAATTCCTAAACTCTCTGTAAGAATCTGTGCAGCCAGTTTGTGTCCTCCTTCACCAGTGAGGAGGAAACTGCTATATGAAAAACAACAGAGGGAGCTTTAAATATGGGGATCTGCTGTTAGTTCCATGA
Organism: Passer domesticus; assembly: GCF_036417665.1. NCBI lineage: Eukaryota > Metazoa > Chordata > Aves > Passeriformes > Passeridae > Passer > Passer domesticus. The sequence continues at coordinate 112,487,851 of NC_087476.1, read as the reverse complement.
ATGTCATATTTCCTACAAAGAAAATCTTTATTGTTGTTTAAGTGGTGAGAATTTTTGTTTTATTTTGTTTTTGGGGGGGTGGGGGTTTTGGTTGTTTTAGGGTTTTTTTCAACACTGAGTGTTTTTAAAGCCTTTACAAGTTGAAATTTAAAATGTGTGTAATAGAATTTAATGTGTAGTAGCTTTGAATTTCCTGAAAGCGTAGGGGAAGGTTTGCCATGTGGGATTAAAGTGTGCTTGTTCTAAACTGCTTAGAACTTTTCTTCAGATGTTCCAACAATCAGAAATTTGATTAAAATACAAGCCATTAATTTTTCATGTGAAAGGTTATTATAGTTTTATGAGGAGAATAAGGAAGTAAACTGACTTCCTACTAAAAATTCCAGCTTTCTTCTGCCACATGTTGTTTTCCTTTTTTGATTCCATGTCCTATGCCTTATATGAAAGAATTCCCATCAGATCCAGAAAACTTAAGCTGGAGAGAAAACCGTTAAATAATTCAGCCTAACTTTCTAATTTTTACAGATTATAAAATACCACTTGTTCACTTGTGAGTTGTGCTTGGTCCTCTTTGACAAATGCATGATGTGTGCAAGGATACATAATATAATTCAGTCATAACTAGCTTTCACTGGAAGCCATGCAAGTGGTTTTGAAGAAGTTGCTCATCACTGAAGAGTTTAAATATTTCCAGCCCTGATATTCCTTATTTTCTAAGATTGTATAGAAAATAAAAGTGGTTGGATATTCACTAAATTTGGGTAACAATCGCTTATGGTTTTGAAAAGAAATTCAATTGCCTATTTCTGTGATGTTTTTCCACAAACCTGACAAACTTTAAAAAAAAAAAAAAAAAGAAAACAACCAAAACAACCAAATCCCCAAGCACCCAACCTCGTAAGTACAAACTACAAACTTTTACTTCATTGCTGCATTTACAAATCCTGTGGAGCATTATGGGAAATCTCAAGTCCTGTTTATGTGTTTGTAGAACTGAAATGTTGGAGGGATGTGAGCCCAAATTCTGCAACTTTTTTATTACTTTGCTCAAGAAAGAAATACATTTAAGGTAGTGGGGGTATTGTGCTACAGGTCAAAGCTTGGTGGATTTTTGCCATGACATTATTGGAATGCCAGCTGAAGGGATACAAGACTGGAATATATAATTCCAGTTCCTCTCTGAAGCCTGTAATGCAGCTCTTTGCTGTAATGCAACATACAGCACTTGTCCCAGTAAAAATTACACATTTGGCATTTTTCAAGACAGCTCCCTGACTCCTTACTGCATGGAAGAACCCACTTCTGCTTAATACATTCAGGGAAAGTGGTATCTTCAGAACTGATGTTTAGAAACAAGAATATCAAGAAGACACTCCCTGGGGTTTAGGGTGTCTCTTGCAGTTCTCAGCCCCATGAGTGCAGGTGGTGTTCAATGACAAGTTCTCCTACAGAACTCATCTCAAAGCTAAGTAAGCTACTTGGAAATATTTATCATAAATTATTAGAGCAAATTTTGTGCCTGAATGGTATTAAAACTTACAGAGCTATTTTCCCTGTAACTTCACCGATGCCTGTACTTGTATCTCAGTGCTGTGTCTTAACCTGCTCATGAATTCATCTTGCTGGGCCAATCTCAGATATCAACATTTCTCTTTCCCTTGTCTTTTCCCTGTCACACACATGTCCACAGACACTTGCTTATGACACCTACAAAGGTACAGCTGTGTCAGACTCCTCCAGGCTTTGTGCACCACTTCTGACATGTCAAGCCTGGGGCAGTGCTCACACTGTCTCTTGGAATAGAATATTTGGGGATGCACAGAAGGAACTTGGCTTGTCAACAGCTTTACCACTGTGGGAACTTGTATTAGAGCAGTTTTATGCCAGTATTTAGTCCAGCCTGGCTAGGTCTGCTCTTCACCTTCTGTGTACTCCATGAGAGACATGAAACAGCTAAGGAACTGGGGAATCTAGGCCATGGTTTGCAAAAGGTACATTAAGTGGTGAATTCATTAGTAATAAGAAGCTGTTTTTCCACACAATGTGACCATGAATCAGCCCTGTGAAAATACTGCCCTACTTCTTTAAGATAATCATGTTAAAAATTGGACATGCTGTCAGAAAAAGGAACTCTTCAGTGAACACAATTTTGATGTGCTGGGTAAGGTATTTAATAACTAGCCTAAAAACTTACCTGACCCGTATGCAGTGTACTCTGGCTGATCCTTTCCTCCAGACTAGCATTACAGTCAGCAGATTTCAGGCTTCTTGCTCTGCAGTGGTCCTGGCATGACAGAGAGAACTCAAAGGCAGCTCTGGGGTTTGCTTTCAGTCACCTTTCCTATGTAAGCATATCCCTTGTTGTTTCCAGACTTACACTGGCATGCACCTTTCCTGCAGGCTTTCTCCTCTGCCCATCCCTTGGGCTCTGCCCCTTCTCCCATGGTACAAAGCCAGTTGCTTTCAAGAAGCTCTCCACCCTTGTCACACAGGGCTTTTTGCAGCAGGTCTGTCATTAATGTACCCAAGACATCTGAAGCAGGAATCCTTAGTACCACTAGTCAAGTCATGCACATTGAAGCAAAACACATGGAAGAAAATCCCTCAAGCTGTTCTGTTTCTCTTTCATGAGACTCTGATATCGTTGCTTTAGCTTTGAGACTGGCCTTTGTGTTCCTCATGTTAAGTAATTGCACTTGCTTATAGTAAAACCCCACATCTGGTTAGGTGTAACTAAATTGGGGGATTTTGTTGGCAGTTTAATGTACTCTGGTAAACTGTTTCAGTTTAGCCATTTTTCTGTTGCCTTATCCAAATGTACCGAGTGCTTTGGAAAGGCTCCTGGATTTACCAGCAATTAGGATGAATTTGGAAGAATTCTCTTTGGAGAAAACAATTGGCCTTGCACATTTTGAAAATTGTGAAAATGATGCAGATGCTTAATCACATGATGTACTCTTTGACCTCCCCTTTCAGACACTAACACGTGTTTTCTTGTTGCTGTTTCAAGGTCAAATGGCTGGCGATCACACACGGCTGGAATTCCACAACATAGAAACAGGAATAATAACAGAACGGCGCTATCTGTCTTCTGTGCCTTCCAATTTTATTGGGCATCTACAGAGTCTCACATTTAATGGCATGGCATACATTGACTTATGTAAAAATGGAGACATCGATTATTGTGAGCTAAATGCAAGATTCGGGTTCAGGAACATCATAGCAGACCCTGTAACCTTTAAAACAAAAGCAAGTTATGTTGCACTGGCCACGCTACAAGCGTACACATCTATGCACCTTTTTTTCCAGTTCAAAACCACCTCCCTGGATGGATTGATTCTTTTTAACAGTGGCGATGGAAATGATTTCATTGTGGTTGAATTAGTAAAAGGGTATGTATGGATTAGCATAACAGCAAAACCAGTCCATTCGAAATGTGTGTGCAGGAGGAATACACAGGAAAGCTTAGGATGAAAATCTTTTTTTTTCTGACTGGATAGATGTGATTGATAAATGTTTCTTCCTGTTGAACTTCATGTGCTTTATTGTGACTCTTTCTTTCAGATGAAGCTAGATGCCTGAAATGTATGAAAGTAAATAATAGGTATAACTTCTCTGGTGCTTACCACAAAGAAGTGCTAGTTTGTAGCCTCCCTCTTGTTCTCTCTCTCTACGTATGTATGCATGTCTTGGTACACGGAGTGCTCGTTGCTTTCCAGAAACCTGGGACTGCACCTCAACTGATCCCAATGAGTGGCAATTTCTTGGAATCACAGTTGCTTCCCCATCTGGCATTCATTGTTGTCTTCTGGTTTAGCCAGCGCTGCTGAGGAGTACAAGCAAATAGAAAATATTAGACATATTAATTATTGCCCCCTTGCTATGTAAAGAAAAAGGAAACTTTTCCAATTTTTTCTCTTTTCCCAGGTATTTACACTATGTGTTTGACTTGGGAAATGGTGCCAACCTCATCAAGGGAAGTTCTAATAAGCCTCTGAATGACAACCAGTGGCATAATGTCATGATATCAAGGGATACCAACAACCTACACACTGTAAAGATTGACACTAAAATCACAACGCAGAGCACAGCAGGAGCCAGAAATTTAGATCTAAAAAGTAAGTACAGTGATTCTTGTATTATCTACAGGGAGGGCCATTATAGAATAATAAACAGAATAAATCACAGATGTAAAGTAAAAAGGTCTAATTTCGTAATATTGTGTGAAACCTTTTATTTTATAATAATCAGTATGATCACAAGTGATTACATCACCTTAACCTGACAATGCCAGTTTAGTAGTACTTCTGCACAGGTAAGTACAAGTGAACATGTGAAGATTCCATGGGAATTATAAATAAATAAAAGGTAAGAAATTATAATAACACAACGTGGCCCATATAAACCAAAATATAGTTGAAGGACTAACAGAGGCTTACAATGTCTATGTAAAAAGCTTGACTTTTACATGAACATAGGTTATAAAAGTAGCATAACATACTCATCTAAATGAATATGTAATATGTAATACATCATAATTTCGATTGCAGGTAGGGTAAACTTTGTTACCAGCACTAAACCTATATGTCATAAATCCAGCTAGTTTCTTAAGATCTATTGTTTATAAATATATGTATATTTTTTAAAAAGTGATAGTAATGAGTTCTGTGGATGGGTTTCTGAAAAACTAATTTGCATCTGAGGAAAATATCTTTTTGAAAGGATGTATACATATACTTTTAAAATAATGACTACTTAATCAGACATAGGAATATATGTCCTGTCCTGGTGGAAAAGCAGTCTGTATTTTATTATTCTTTAAAAAGGCTCTTGGCAGGAAAACTGAAATTTCATAACAGTCAAAGAAATATGATATTTCAAAAGCCAGGATGTTCAAAGTAGATATTAATATTCCATCAAGAGCTTATTCCTTGCTGAATTTTCTTTTAACTGCCTCTGAGTCACAGATAATGAGCTGACCTTGGTAATTATGCTGGATTTTGTGATATTTTACATGTTTGCCTCACTTGAAAGTGCTATTAAGATTGTAAGAAAGACTGTGAAAACAGTATCCTGATATGTCATAATCTTCAATAAGAGATTATTCTATTTAAAAACCTGGCATTTCTGATAAAGCTTTTTGGGCGGCTCACACTCCATTCCTAAAGTAGCATTTCAAATTTGCGCCATGCTATTTCTCGGGTATGCATTCTTTTAAAAAACATTGATTTTCTTATCGATGCAGTGTAATATTTCAACACTGGTTTTGATGCTGTTGAAAAAGCATCCAGCTTGTTCCTTGACAGTCTTAATGTGGCAAGTACTACTTATGAACATCTGTATGTCTTTAATACATTTGGCTCTTTTCCTAGTAGTTAAATCAGGCATGGGTAGAGGGAAAAAAAACAAAAAAAAAAACAAAACAAAGACCCCGTTTCAAGCTGATAATTAGCACAGCCATTTTATTCGACGTATTTTTCAAAGTTGTGGTGGGTCTTTGGTGTGCCGGTTTATTTAAGGAGAGAGGCTCAGGTTCCATCCATGTGCTCGCTGAAGGCACTAGAGAGCGCTGCGATCCCAGCGAACGGAGCGGCGGCTCAGCAGCGAGGCAGAGCCCAGCATCCCTGCGCATCCCTTTGTGTGCGGCGCTTTGAAAATGCTGCTTTCCCCTCACGCTTTTGAAGTAAAACTGTATCCATAGCTGCAGCGTTTTCTAACCTTGAATTCCTTAGGAATGGAAAAAAAAAAAAAAAAAAAAAAAGGAATGAGGAGCATGAAAAAAGAAACCACGCTGAGATTTGAAGAGAGTAAGGTGAATTGTCTTAGATGATTTTCTATAATTTACCACCCAGGGAAAGTGGATAGTGAAAGAATAACAAGCCTGACGTGTTCAGTGCAGGAATATATAGCAAGCACATCTCTCACACTGTTCTAGCATACACAGGTCCTCAGCATCTCTCTTCTCTTAATAGTGTGCCTCATTTTACTTTATTGTTTTAAATGTATCATACTATATTTTTCTCAGTCAGCTTCCTTTAAATAAGGCACAATGTATATCATGAGTGTTTTGGTTAGATTTGGGAGGGGATTCAAGCTGATACTTTTCAGCCAGCAGGCTAAAAGGGAGCCTTTCATAACTGTTTTTCCTTCCTTAGTATTTAGTAGAAATTATCTACTGTAGCTGCTTCTTGTCTGTTTTACATCTGTGTTCCTTTCAATGGCATGTTTCTGTTGTGCTAGAAACACTCCATATACTTTCCTGATATAAATACAGTTAATTCATTGTCTTGTACTATCTTAGCCTTAGCAACAAAGCAAATGCAAAATCAGACTTCCTGATAGCAATAGTGTGTTAATATCAATAGTATCTGCTTAACCAGATAGCAATAGTTATCACTATACGTGCTTAACCAGAGTTATCATTAGGAAAAATATAAATGTGTGCAGATATTATGAAACCTGCAGCCATTCTAAGTAATTGTAGAGTTACCAGATTTCTGATTTTGAAATCCAAGCTGATCCTAGAAAAAGAAACCCACTATATGTGGGTTTTTGCAGATACACAGCGAATTCAGCACAAAGATAAGACACAGATTGTGTTGTTGAGCCTGCACAGCATGAAAGTTGTCTGGGAGAGCAGACAGCTGCCATAAAAGTATGGGAGAGAATTTCCAATATATGTTTCCTTTTGGGTGTAGGATTTGGCTGTATAACACAGAAAGTTCATTATCACACACATCAGTTCCCTGCATAACCTCTGGTAAAATTTCAGCAGCTACCTGTGGAAACACATATATTACCTCCTGCAGCCTAATTATTGTTGTAATTAGATGGGTAAATTATAAATTGGGGACAAATAAATGAGTGAAAATAATTCTCTGTTTGGATTCCAAGAACTGTGTTATTTTTCCTCACAGGGAAAATTAGCAAAGTGTGCTGAGGTGCAGTTCTAGCAGATAACCCGTACAGATAAATGAGTCTGAACAGTAAAAGCAGTGCAGCTCAAGCCTGCCAACACAGTTACACAGCAAATTTCCTTTCATATATTTCATGAGCAGATTCCCTGTCCTGCTCTCAGAATAGCTCAGATGGTTGGCATGGCTGCAATTCAAGGCCTGGAAGAGTTGGGTGGAGGGCAATTCTTGCTTGTTGTACTTGGTGCTGTGCTCTGATATTCTGAAGGGTCTGAGTAACCTCAAAGGGCACAGGAAAAACAAGAGAAAATTATTTATTTGATGGAGTGACTACATTGGTGGACAAGGGAAAGATTACAGATGTCATTTACCTGGACTTCTGTAAAGCCTTTGACACAGTTAGGCACAACATCCTTTTCCCCAAACTGGAGAGAGGTGGATTTAATGATGGATAAGAAAGTGGTTGGACAGTTGCATCCAGTGGTGATCAACATCTCAAAGTCCTGATGCACAGCACTGACAAGTGGTGTCTCTCAGGGGTCCTTGTTGGCACCAGTGTTATTAAATACCTTTGTTATTGACAAAGAGAGAGGGATTGAGAGCACCCTCAGTGTATTTGCTGATGACACCAAGCTGGGTGGCGTGGTTAACACACCTGAGGACAGGATGCCATCCAGAGGGACCTGGACAAGCTGGAGAAGTGGGCCCATTGTGCCCTTTTGAGGTTTAATAAGACCAAGAGCAGGTGCTGCACCTGGGATGGGGCAAACCCTGGTATCAACACAGGCTGGGGGGTGAACAGATCAGAGCAGCCCTGCCCTGAAGGACTTGGGGGTGCTGGTGGATGGGGGCTGGATGTGACCTGGCCACGTGTACTGGCAGCCCAGAGAGCCAAACGTGTCCTGGGCTGCATCAGGAGCCCCATGGGCAGCAGGGCAGGGAGGGGATTCTGCGCCTCTGCCCTGCCCTGCTGGGATCCCACCTGGAATATTGCATCCAGCTCTGGGCTCCCAGCACAGGAGGGACAGGGAGCTGCTGAAGCCAGTCCAGAGGAGGCCACTGAGATGATCTGAGGGATGGAACACCTCTGCTATGAGGAAAGGCTGAGAGGTCTGGGATTGCTCAGTGTGAAAAGGAGAATGCTTTGGGGTGACCTAAGGTTTGGCTTCCAGTTCCTGAAGGAAGCCTGGAAGAAAGCTGGAGAGGGACTTTTTTTACAAGAGCCTGTAGTGACAGGATAAGGGGGATTGGCTTCAAACTGAAAGAGTAGATTTAGGGTAGATATTAGGAAGAAATTCTTCACTGTGAGGTTGGTGAGCCACTGGCACAGGTTGCCCAGATAAGCTGTGGATGCCCCATCCCCAGGAATGTTTAAGGCCAGGATGGATGGGGCTCTGAGCAACCTGGTCTAGTGAAAGGTGTCCCTGCCCATGGAAAAGGAGTTGGAAAAGAATTATCTTTAAGGCCCATTCCAACACAAACCATTTTGTGATCCTTGTTCCTCTCTGTTGTCAAAGAAATATTGTCTCCCAGTCTCAGGCTGTGAGTTTTGCAATGTCTATAATGTTTCTTCCCTCTCCACATTTTTTGCAGTCTGGTATGGGAAACTGTAGTTCTGTCAGAAATTATTTTATTTTATAAGTACTTGAAGATGCATGATCTGCTTCCGAGGAGGAGGACATCCTCAAGCACACTTTATACCCACTTACCTACTAGGGTTTAATCTTCCTCTTGCTTCTCTCCTACACATATAGGCAGTATTTTAATCCCCAGAGCTTTCACACGCTTTTTTAAACAGCAGGCATAAAAAACCCTGCAAAATCTTGGAATACCTATCATAAAATTAAAATATTTTAGCATTTTAATTGTTTATAAATTGAAATGAGAAGCTAAGATATTGTACTCTTACCAAACAAGAAGGTAAAGACTTCTGCAGTTATTTTAGACTGAACAATAAGTAGTTACAAACTTTTATATGAGTTGGTAGTTTCGGTAATTCAGTATCCAATTTTAAACTTTCCACATCACAGAATATATTCACAGATATGCTGTATCCTCTAAGATGATCTGCAGTCATCCTAATCTTGATATTGGGCTAACTATATAGATATATATTTAGAAGGAAATAGCCATTCTGAAATAAAAGCCTGCACAGCTCAACATTTATGAGTTAACTTTTGCTGTCTGTGCATAATTTCATTTGTCAAGACCTGCTTTTTTGAACTGACATTCATAATTTCAACTTGTCTCACTGTTGTCATCTTTCATGTGGCCTTCCCAAATGTCAGTTTTAGAGCCTATTGTAAGTCATATGTTATTCCTGTGCTGTTACATCACTGCATCCTCAAAAAATGCCATTCGTATTAGAGCACACATCAGAATCAGCCTACTTGGATTAAAATAACCTGTCTAGATCTCTAGCTGTCTGTTTTACTTTTATTTCTGTATCTCTTCACTGGCCCCTAGCTTCCTTTATTCTTTTGAGATAGGGCTGCTGCTTCTATCTATGTTTGCTTTTCCATTTGCTGTTTTGTCCAATACTGTGAAAACAGACTAGACTGAAGCACCTGAAAGAAAAGCAGTTATATTAAATTCTGGTATCACCAGTGGTTTTGCAAATGCACTAAATTATAATTCTTCAATGTGCATAAAGATTTGCTTGGCAATTAATTCATCCTTGTAAACTTTGAATGCAATTAACTAAATTATCAGTAGATCTACTAGCCTGGCATATTCATTGATGATTTGCAATAGTCCCTTAATCTATTGATATTTCATTTGCCTGTCAAAGTAGGTTATTCATGCTGAGCTAAATTAGTCTTGATCATAATGAGGAATTCCTGTTTCAGCAGTGGAAATTGAAGTTGTTTCAATTTCGTGTAATATTTCTTTCAGTTGTTTTATACTGAGGCAGTTATTATTGTTGCCTCATTATATGATTTTTCTCTACATTACAAGGCCTCCATCAACAGCAGTGATCCTTTATTTTTTATCGCTAGAGAAACAAAGCTTTTAGAAGCACAGAACATTGTACAAATGAGCAAGTATTAATGCTTAAATTTCTCAAATAATCATGCGTGAGCTAAATGTAATGACCTTGCCAGTGGGCTGTGAATTCTTCATGCAGAAATAATGTTCTGTTCCAAATACAGAGTTCCAAATACTGTCAACAGCAAATAGATCTTCCCAGTGTGACCTATTGGAGTAGACAATGGCAAGTGCAGCTGTTGTCTTCCTGATAGTGCAGGAAAGCAGACTCTGTACAGTGGAAAAACAAGGGAATTAAAACTGAGAACTCTTCTTTGGATCTTTCTATGCAACAAAGTCCTAGGAGTAGATAACAATAGGTCATTGGACAACGTGGTCTAATGGAAATTCCTTTATCTTCCTTTTTTACCACTTTTCACACACTACTTGTAAACAATGCTGTCTACACGGTTGTGAAAATAATTTTGGTAGTGCTAAGCCTTCAGAAATTGTATCCAGAGGACCAACATTATAAGATGGGGTAAAAAATGGAAAATCTATTCCAGTAGTTGTAGGTTAAATAAAGATATTCTAGAGCTTGCATTAGGAAGTCAGCAACAATGCAATAGTCTGTCAGATCAGTAATGGTTGAAAGGGTTTTTGTTTTCTGCCTCTTTTCCCCTGTTCTTCTCACTCTTTCATATATATATGACTGGATAGATTTGCCTTCATTCCTGCAGCTGTTTGACATGCAGGTTAGTACTGCCGGTAATTGTGGAATTTCTTTCAAGTCTTTCTAGAACACCAAGTAAAAGTTATGTTAAGAATTAAGCAGGAAACATAGATGCTCTTAAAACTTACCAAAGCCTCTGCATATTTAGTATAAATATGCATCCACTGCATTCTAGCCCCCCCACAGATACACAAAATGAAGAAGCACATCCTAAATTTGCTTTAAAATGTGCTGCTGTGAACCCTCATTAACCTTGGTATTTTAACTGAGTTATCCTTTTTGCAAAAGGGCAGCTCTGTGGAATATCCTCAGAGTCTGAATGTGATTGTCTTGATCAAAAGAAGTATCATATAAAAATTACTCTCTGCAAGCCTGCATTCAAAATGAGAATGTTTAGCATCTCAGGTGGTTGGTGGCTTTATGAGGAGCTCTAGGCAAAGGAAGAGTTTTGCAGATGATGATCTCTGAAGTCTAGTAGGTCTGTTGGAAAGAGGAATTCCTCACTATTTTGGAAGAGCATGTGTTGGCTGAAAAAGCAGAGAGGGAAAAAATTATAGCAGGAGGAAGGGAGATCTGAATACACTATGCTGTGCAAATGCCAGCTTTGTTAGATTCTGCCTATTTTTGAGGTGTGTGCAATCTCCAGAAGTGGTCAGAACAGGAAAGAAATGAAGGACATTTGATGTGCTTGAATGCCTCACCTCTTCACCACAGCCATTCCCCTCATGCAGAGTAATTGGCCTAGCATTGATTATGTGGGAGATGGATTGCCACGCACATTTATATGGCAATTAGATTTTATTATTTACCATTTAACATGCATCACCAACTTTCCTCACAGTCCATTGCACAAGCAGACTGCTTTGGTTTTACATCTGTTTAATCTTTTTCAATGCTAGTGCTCTTCATCCAGTCTTTAGTGGGGGTAAAACAAGCAAAGAGAAATAGATGAGCTGGGAATTGAGGAATATTATTGTCAGGAAAATGTTAAATGTTTTTGTATGACTGTTTCTTGTGAGGAGAAAATTGGTTTTTGAGAACAGAATTGTTGGGGAAATGGTGGATTTTAACCTGAAGAAGTCTTCAGATGTGAGCACTTACTTTTTGAATATCTCCTTTTGTCTGTTCAATGCTTATCTCCTGAGGACATTGTTGTGTGGTTGCTGTTTCTCACACACCAGCACTCTCTATGACACAGCTTTACTTGCCTGTGAAACATGGGCACATTTGTGTAATCCCTCAGGAGCACTAAACTGAGTTGAAAATTGTAATAAGAATGAAATCTGAGCACCGAGAGGTGGGTGCAGAATTGGACAGCACATCCAGCAGAGCATAAGGAAAAGTTTTTTGGCAGAAGAATATTTGTGGAACTGTGGAAAGTCTTCAGTGTAGTGCTGTGCAGTGTGATGGAATCAGGAGATTTGAGGTGGAGCAGCACCTGTATCTCCATTGTGGACTGCCATGGAAATTGTGGCAAGGGAAAACTGGAAGATGCTGTTCCTGGTGCACCCATCAACTGTAAATTCTTTCTGGTACCTCTTAATTCTCCTTGCCTTTTTTTTTTTTCTTTTCAGTGTGGACTAGAGGGCAGTGCTACAGTGAAATTGTAAAAAGAACAGCAAAGTATCACTCAAAAGAAGAAATATCTTCAAAGTTCCATTCTCTTGACAAATAACTACAATATGTACTATTGTGCCAATAAGGGTGCCTAAAGAAAACCCACAATGTCAGCATTTCAGTGCTGGTGATTTCTTTTTTTTTTCCTAATATATTTAATGGTGTATTCAGGCAAGATACTGAAAGCAGTGTAGAATTGGGGTGAAAAGATCAGTTTCTATATTCCTTCCCAAAAGAGTGACTTGCTAACCTAGAAATTCTTCTTTATTTTTTCCTTTTTATTTGCCTTTATAAACGTTTTTGCCTTGCTTGGTTGTCAGTATAGGGAATGTGAAGATGAAAGCCACCACATGTCACATCATAAAACAGCCTCTTGCCTGAAGTATTTGAAAGGACAGATAATTCAGCAGAGCCTGGACAAGTAAACTAGCCACCCTTTCCCTCCTTAGGTGAGAGAGGGTCTAAAAGTGACAGAATTCATCACTCCAATAGGAAAAATATTTGAAAACACTATTTTTCTTTTTAAAAAAATCACATCAAAACCAAAAGACATCAACCACAAATCAATACTGAAGCTACAGAATGGACTCTTTGATGTGAGTAAGTGGACATAAAACACTAAGTTTACATTTTCATGTCTTCCCTCAAGTGCCCTTCCTTGCAAGTGGTAGACAAAATTCAGTCATGCTTTGCTCTAGCACCAAGCAGGCCTGTGAATGCACAGCAAAGTGCATATTCTCTGCTGCAAAGGGGGTTTGAAAAGCCATATGCTGGAGCGTATGCGCTGCAGAAGCTGTGTGGATGCAGCATTTAAGCCTTTGTCAACAGTTCTGTTTATTAATGGGTTATGATCACAGCAGACTTCTTGGTTAATGAAAAAAAAAAAAGAGCAATTATGTCTCATCAAGGTTTGTTTAAGGAGCAAACACTTTCTTGGTATGGAACAAAGAGCAAGTGTTTACTCAGGACTGATGAAGGTGAGAAGAGATCCTGGAATGACCAGTATTCAGGCCCAGTTCTTTTTGTAAGGTGTGTGCTGAAATTTGAAAGAAAAATCTCCACTGTTCTCTGCCTATTGCACAAAGTAAATGTGCAAAAGGTGGGTGATTTTGTATGCTGGGGAGGTGAGAAGGTGATCAAGGCCAACTAGGTTCCCATATTTCAGTGAATGTCAAAGACATCGGAATGCCTACCTGACATTTCCATTTGAGACAGCAGCCCTTCACTGGCAACCAGGATGGTGTCTGTTCTTTTAGTCAGTGCATATTCAGCTTGTGTGGAGTAATTTATTTTCACAATTCAGTTGCCTTAAAAATACCATGAGTTGGGATTGTGTGGGTTGTCTTAGGATGAGTTCCACCATGAAGTTTGTAGTGCAATTATTAAGATACTACAAAGTGATTTCTATTGATCTGGTAACAGCAGCTCATCTGTTTTAGGAGGGACTGGAATAAAGTGAACACTGTTTTCTTTCGCGATTAGACTTTCCCTATGGCATTTCTCAGTTTCTGCAGTCCTCCTTTGTCTTTGCCTGCCTGAGGGAAGAAGCTGTTTTATGCTTGATCGTTTTGAACTAGCATATTTGGAGAAAAGTGTGCCTGACACCTTGGCTTCACCGCAGCCAGATGTTCCTTTGTATTTCCACGTGTCATATAAAGGAATTGTGGAGATGCCTGCTGTGTTTTCAGAATCCACCACAGTATGCCAGGGCTATCCATCTCCTTCCTGGGGAGTAACACCACCCTAGTACACCACAGAAGCACTCTCAATCCTAGCCATGACAGTGATTTACTACAGTGTGACATTAGAAACATGACAAAGCAACTTCTTCTAAAAGGAAGGAGAAATTAGGAGAATAGCTGAAAATATTTTAAAGCCAGCAGCACAAGGAGAGATTGAGGGAGAGAATGTCTGCTCTTGGAGAGAATGATGGATTTGAAGATGCTTTTGTTCAGGCATATAAAAATATTCCAGAGACACTGTCTTTATGGATTATGAAAAAGTCAAGCCACAATTCCTTCCACTGTTGTATTTACTCTTTATTTTTAATTTTTTTTTGGGTCATACCTGGGGCCATATTTGAATGAATGGTTTTCCTTTCTTGTCAGCAGAAGTGTTCAAGAAATGAACACCAGATATGTACACGAAGCACACAGATGTAGGAGAGTAAAGAAGTCTAACTATACCCTGGCTAAACTACTTGTTGCCTGATGTCACAAATTTTGTGTACCAAACTGCTGCTGGTTTGTTAAGGGGTCCAGGTGCACCAGTCACACCTGAGCAGCATTCTTATGTTGTTACCATCATAAACACATGGAAAACAATTCCCTTTCTACTTATGTTTGAAGACAATGCTGTTAAATGAAGTTAATAGTTTTTGCCCACCAGGATATAGCATGCAAGAATTCTCAGGAATGGAGGAAAGGAGAAAAGTCTGTGAAGTGACCTGTCAGCAATGCCACTAATGCCAGATAATAACTCTTAATAACTTCTGTTAGTCAGTCAGAAAATAGAACAGCATCTTCAATCTTTGTTTTACATTTCTTTGCTTTAGCATTTGCAAAGTTCTTATTTTGAAGAAATGCAGAGGCTTGGGATAAAAAAAGATGAGCTATTACAGGAGGACTTGGCATTTGTTTTACCAACAGTTGCGTGTGACTCACTGTTGTGTGGTGTTCTGTGTGCTTTTGCATAAGTGTGATTCCAATAATGAATACATTGAGAACTTGGGTTAATTTATTAGCCAGCAATTTGTTTCTGTGTTAAATTTACTTGTTATTAAAGCACAAATCAACTCTAAGTCAGAAAAGTGATTAATAAGTGTAAATAGGAAAGATCCTGTTGGAATACCTGATGATCTGCAGTACCTGTAAAAGATGCAGATTAAACCCAGTAGAATCTTCTCTTTAGGAGTGCTTATGGCATAACTGAGCAGTACCAACATTGCCATGAGCAGGTCTGGCTCTGAAAGTGCTGCCTTCCAGCTGATTCCTCTGGCCTGCCATGAATGTGCCAGTGAGAACATCCCTGAAGCACTTTTTAAAAATTTTATTTTATTTTTTTGCCTCAGAAAAACAAAGAGAGGAAACAATATTCTCCCACTCCAAAAAAAAAAAAAAAAAAAAAGGAGATAAATCTGTGCACTGACTCTAAATACAAAAAAAAGAGGAGAGTTGTGAGATCTGCTCTCAAGTAAGCTGCTTTATTTGAAGCTTTTTTAGGGATAAGAAGGAAATCTTGGGTCACTCTATTACCTTACCTCTTTCTTTTCTACCTGCAACTTTGCCTATGACAATTGGCATATATTTTACATAAATTTGTTATTTTCCTTAATAAATTAAAGAAAATCAGGATTAATATGAGAAAAATTAGACATTTTCAGGAACACATTGAAAAATCAAACTGAACTTTAGAAGACAACATGTACAAGGAGGGCAACAGCTTAGTTCCAGAAACTATGGCTGTACATTTTCAGTGGGTAGCAGTGTAGCATTAGTGTTGCATTTAGGCTCCAGCCAGTTTACACAGTGTCATAAGCTTGTACTATTGATCTGCTGAACTGTGGTACCTTACTTCATGAAATAACTTACATGTAATTCATGCCTGTAAGTAGGCAGCTACACAACAAAGGTTTTGCTCTAAAATTTTGGACTAAAATTTCCAGTAGTGAAGCTGTACTTACATAAGAAGTGGGAAAGAGAAAACCTGGGAATTTGTATTGCACTATGTTGATTCCTCTGATCTCTTTTAGTAGGAAGAGGGAAAATCTTTTCTCTTTCCTGAATATCTGCCATCACATGTTTGAGGTAAAATTTAATTAACAATATTTTCTGCAATCCTGTCTTTCCTGAAAGTCTGATGGATTGAGTTTTGTTGGAAACTACTTCTTTATTGAGATGAACATGAAAGTAGCATGTGATTAACTGAAATAAAAGTAACAATTCAAACATTTTGTGATGGCAGATAAGAAAAATTGCCAAGTGAAAAAAATAACTAATTTTAAAACAAAAATAAAAATCTAAGTTTTAATTCCAGAGAGTATCCCTTAGCAAAAATTTGTCTGAGAGAAAGTGCTTTTCATGCCAGCAGCAGCAAACTCAAAACACATATGGTATTAAATATTTGATATCAAATCTGGGAAGATTACCTCATAGTCATAAAAATATGTTTATATACTTTATAAAAGGAGAAATCTAATAGTCAGTATGGCTGTTCAATACATAAGATATGCATTTGTGTTAGGTGTGAACTACATGTACATTTGATTTTGAAAAGCAGAACTCAAAGTTATTTTGAACATCAAACAAAATTACAATATTACCCAGAACATGTATTTATAAAAATTGTGTCTTTAATAGTATAAAATGATCAGTCTAATTGTCAACACTCTTAAAGTACTGTAAGTAAGCTGAAAGGATGCAGCTTATTTAGGCTCCTCAGTATATTGTACTTCACTTCATATGATCCCTATTTGGCAATGTTCCAAATATATATTTTGGAACAAATATATATTTTTTGGAACATTTTCAGGAGAAAATATTCTGAGTTCCAGTTTATATGTTGGCACATTGACCTGGATTTCTGCTAGCCATCCATCATAACTGGCAGCTACTGCATGACTGTATATAGCAAACTCAACAGGTTTGAGAGATGGATATCAGGAATTAGCAGGGGATCAATCTGAAAGGTTGTGGTTTTAAAGATGTAACTAATCACAGAATAAAAAGGGTTGCTTGAACAGTATATTTTTAAAAAGAGGTTACACGTGTCGTGTGCAATAGATCAAGTTTAACTTTTTTCATCATAGAAGTGATTTTCTTAACACTATTCTATGGAATGGTTTCCCTCTTTTAAGTCTATTTGGATCAGTTGTGATGAATTATCTCTCTATTCTGAGCTGGCAGTGACTGAAGGCACAAAGCTTCAGGGAACCTGGAAAGGTTTTGCTTTCTAGATGTTCCATCTGAGAAAAAGATGAAGAACCTTTATCATTGTGCAAGGGTTTTAACTTTGTTTTCAGTTCAGCAGATTGAAAAATGCAGGAATCTTTCTGCTGTGAATGAATTAGATCCCATTTGTGGGAACAGATGGATCACCATCTTTTAATCTGTTGTTTAATCTCATGCTAGTGAGATTTACATTGTACCTCAGAGCTCTAGAGGAAAGCAAGATCATATTTTCCAAATTATCTACATGGAATGGATAAAGTTTGAGGTGTCTTAATATATGATGTTACAAAGGTTGCTAAGACTTTAGGCTGGTTTGCTTATAAATTCTTTATGTTAATAAGCATTTTCCTAAGGATGTTCCATTTTCTCTTTATTTCAGTAATTCAAATTCAGCTGAATTTTAGGGATGATATGTGGTGACTAAAGATTTTTCTCAGTCTTACAGACGTTTATTTGTTTCAGGTTATTTCCTCACAGGCAAACTGTAAACCATTACAAACAGCACTAAATTGCAGTCCCTTTCAAACAAGAAATATGCCAGGACAACCAGCAAAAGGTGTACCTGTGATTTACACCAATCAGAGGGAGATTAAATCTAGCCACATGGGGTAGTGACAACAGTACATTCTGAGTTCTGTCACTGTAAAATCTGCCTACAAAGCTCAGCAATCACGTAGGAAATCAACAGTTTTGCAATTGAGCTCATGAGGAAAAAGTCTTTGGTACTGGAGTGCCTGGTCTTGTGGTCTAGGCTCCAAAATCAGCCAGACTGGGGATTGTTCTGGAAAGCACAATGTAGATTAGAATGTATATTCAGATAAACTGCTGCAAATTTGTGGTGGCAAAAAACCAAAAAACAAAAAACCAAAAAAAACCAAAACAAAACACAAAAAAAAAAAAAAAAAAAAAAAAAAAAACAAAACAAAAAAATTATCAATGAGGATTTAATGCCTGGTTAAACCTGCAGCCTGACACTTGAGGCATACTTAGGGAGGTTTTTATGGTTATGTTGGATTGAAAGGTGACTGTTCTGTCTGCCAGACACACCCAACACATGAAAGAAATGTAGAGCCTGAATTGTTTTAAAAAATAAAAGCATCCTTCCCTCGATGTTAAAGAGGAAAGTTAGAGTTATGTGCTTTCAAAGTAAGTCTGTCACAGAGCGAGGAATTACTTGAAGGGAAAAAAAGCCCTGGTTTTCAGTCCTGAGTAAGTTGCCTGAGGTTCATCAGAGCAAGCTGTTTGTTATAGGTGTCTGCCATTATAATAATTTTTGGCAGCAAAATTCCATTTGCTCAGTGTTCATATTTCTGTTTTAAAGGCATCTAACTCCCCTTGCTCCCACATGAGTTTCAGTGGGGATAACTGGTCATTTTGCTGCTTAACAATGGTATTTCTAAGTTTTTCCTTCTATGGGTCCCTCAATCTTTTGTTTCTTGGTGTACTTCTGAATGGATCATTCTGGATACATGGACTACAGGTGGATTCTGTTGCCTTTTATCTCACTTTTCTGTGTCCATTACTGGCATGGTCTGTGGCCAGCCTCCCTGAATATTAAACAATTACATGAACAAATCATATGAACAATTGTGTCAGTGCTAGATGAGTTTCTAGATGGGGATTCTGTGATTTAATCCTCCTCTCTGCAATAGAAGCATGTTTCCTGAACACGTGAGCTGGCACGTGGAAAGCTTGCCCAAGTACTTCTAAGTAATCAGCCATACAAATTTGAAGTCTACATTTACATTTGAAAAAATATAGTCCTGAAATGCTGTAATATTTTGCATCTTATCAGTGTTACTGTCTTCTACATTTATTTCAAAGAATATTTTTTGACATATCTGTCATTCAGCCCAAAAAGGCCAGAAGATCAAATGAGTCAAAGGTTCTGCTGGTTCTTTTTTTGTATCTAATATTTATTTTTCTTCACCAGGTGATTTGTATATTGGAGGAGTGGCCAAAGAAATGTTTAAATCCTTGCCCAAGCTGGTGCACGCAAAGGAGGGATTCCAAGGCTGCCTTGCATCAGTTGACTTGAACGGACGGCTCCCTGACCTCATCTCAGATGCTCTCTTCTGCAATGGGCAGATAGAAAGAGGATGTGAAGGTATTAAATATGCTGGTTTTGTTGTTTTTTGGTTTTTTATACATACATATATATATATATATCATAGTGAAAGTACTGTGCCAATCCTGCAGGGCTTTTTTGATATTTACACTCCATATATCAAGAGACTATATTTTACCTGCTTCTAATTGATCTTGCTTCACCCTTTCTTACATAAAGGCTGTGTTTTTTAGTATTATGGAGACAGGCATATGCCTGCCCTAAAGCACAAAGATTAATCTGAGAACACAAGTTAACTACAGAATGTTAAATGTACGTTCCTTACTTCCCAGTAGCAAGATTTTTTTGCATGTGTTTTGTTTACTACTGATGTATTTTAATTAATGATAACAACAGTAACAATTAGCTTCAATGAAGTTCTTTATATCTTCATAGCACTCAGGCATTAGTTAATGCTGAGACCTTAGCTAAGTAATTCAAATTTTAAAGCAGACATTTTGAGTTGGTTAATTCAAGGCTAATTTATGAAACTTTTTAATACCAATCTTTGTATTTTTGCTCACCCCTTAGATTAGTATTGACATGAACCTTTCTATCTGAAATCAGTAGCAGACAAATATGTTTTATCTCACAATATTATTTCCTTATTGACTCATCTGGTATATCATGAAATTTAAGTGAGGACAGAATTAGAAGAAGTGTATTTCTAATTCAGGAATGTCAATCTCTAGCTATTTTTCCAGCTGTCATTTGATCCCACATTATTTTTACTATGGTTTATGGAATAATTTGAATACATTTTCTGTCCCTGCATCTCTAATTTATTCACATAATTCTGGATTTTGTGTTTATGTTCAATTTTATATGTTCTCCCTTCTCTCAAGTGCCATTCTTCTCTGGACAGAAAAGTGTGTAAATGACATTATAAAATCTATTTCAAGTTGGAATCTTAATGATTTTGATATCAAGTTTGTTAAGTATGCAAATTGACATTGTAAAAATCCAAGGAAAGCTGGGGGGTGTCTCAAGTTTTAGGAGATAAAACTTCCTGGTGGATAAAGTCTGTCTCCTCTTTTGTTGTGCCTACAGTGCATTTAGACATGTGCAACATTTTTGTTCTTTACCTGCTATTTTAAATTAGTAATATAAGTTTTATTGTTAATACATAGAAACAGACACTAAAGCTACAGAAAAATAGAAGATGGGAATTTTGCATATGTCTTTCAGGAGTGCAAAAATATGTATTAGTTTGCCACTGAGTTTAGAAAATTAGATTCTGCTTTCTGAATGGTTTTAGCAATTCCATCCCTGCACCATCCCTCCAGACAGTCAAAGTATGTCTTAATTCTATTATGCATTTCATAGCTTCTTTTGAAATTATGTAATTTCCTAAATGAATTTTCTGTACTTCAAAGAAATAATGCCATGGGCCTGGTGTGTGAGTTCACCTTTTAAACCACTGGCACAACTCAGCTATCAGTGGATTTAATAAAGCTACCAACAATTTAATCAAGGCCATAAAGCTATTGTCCTTTTTGGTAGAGAGTGAGTTTTTCCAACACCAAAATCACCTGACACAAGAAACTGGTCAAACCAGATGTGCTGCCTGGCTCCCAGAGAACTGTCTCCTCAAAAGTTTTCTGCCTGCAGAAGGAAATCTTTAACAGCATGGAATGAAATATCCCCTTCCAACCTTTCTGCTTAACCTTGCAAGTTATCTCTTCCATCTCACTTGTTTGCTTCAAGTCCTCATGTCTGACCCATCTGTCAGTTTTTTGTTTGCAGATCGTGGATTCAGATTTCCAAAAAAGTATTCAGCCAGCTAAAATATGATTTAGGTCACTTGTGAATTCAGGTGCCTCCTAGGAAACCCTTGCATGCCTCAAGCTGGTCCTGCCTCTGCTGCTGTGTCCAGCCAGGATGTCTCCATCCTTACAGAGCTGAGAGTTGTGCATCAATCCCACCTGCCCTGGAAGTCCTCTGAGACATCGGGTCCAAAGAGCTCAGGACACAGCAGCAGAAGTAATTTCAGAAGTGTTAGTCACCACCACTTTCAGTTCTGAAGACAGCTGGTATATACCCAGGGTTAAGATATCAGGTTCTGCAAAATCTGTCCTGAGAAGTGAGGCACTTGGATTTGTTGTTTTCCAGATTTATGGGATTGAATTCCCCATATTTCAGGTAGATATCGGGGGGAAAAAACCCCAACAAATCTTATTCTCTCTTCTGTCAAACTCTCAAACTCTGAAGCCATAATGTACTTCTAATTAATTTTATCTGTTATATTTTGTACTTAAAATATTTCTTTTTCTCAATAATCTGACGCTCATAAGTGTACTAAACATTTTGAGCCAAACCACCCATGGGATTGCTCTGGCAAATTGGAAGGTTTGCCTTTTGAAGCTTCAACCACAGAGAGAGATATCTCTATCATTGAGCATGAAACATAATTTACACTTGGAAGAATCCACCTTCTTGACAAATTTTCAATGGCTAGAACAGATAGAAGCTAACAGCTAGAAAGATAAATATGCTAACTAGCTCTTTGAATTGTTAATGGCAAACCCCAAAGCCAGGTTGTGTCAACACAGTTTTCCTCCAGTCAAATCAATTGTACTTCCTTTTCCCACTTAAAACAAAGTATGCTACAATCATAGTTTTTATATAGTTATAAGAAAAATGCACTGTGTGTATACGTGTATATAAAATACGTGCATATAAAATGCAATTTGTGTATTATATGAACTACATGAAAAAAAATCACAGCATCAACATACATGAGGATTCTTGGTGGTAAGATAAGAAATTTGTTTTAATAGTATATTGTAAAACATATATGTGTCAGTTTATAATGCTTATTGTGATATATATTGCATGCAAGCCCTCACATAGGACAAATGTAAAGGGGATCACAAACTCAGGCAATTAAAAAATCTGCAGTGAAGACTGAATAAATTAGAATATTTAAAAAATTGAATGTGAACACAGAAAAAGTGATAGAGAAGGGTGTGTTACAGTATTTTTAATAACTATCTTTGTAGTTCAATAAATAAATGTATATATAGGAAAATATGAACTTGTTAGGGTAAATATCATGGTATTTACCACCATTAAACAGTTGTCTTCTGTTCTTTGGGGAAAAAGTAATCCTTCTTTTGCTAAAAGAAATGCTTACATGCAAGCTAGTCTTGATAGCAATTTTAGAATAATGACTAATGTAGATAAGCCAAGAGTGTTAAGAATCAATTTAATAATAGTTTTAAAAAAAAAAAAAAACACAAACCCTCACTTTTTTTGGCAAAATTCTAGCTATATTTTTTTCTAAATATGTATTTTCACATGCACTTCCTAATGTGCCTACAGGGTCCTGCAGTTTATGTACTTTCAAGTCCTTGTGACTTCTGCTCTACTTTTGCAAAGATGAGGAAATTCAACATTGCATAACTAAAGTGTAAATAAATCCATGAATATATAACATTTAAACACCTACAGATATTTTCACTTCAGCTTTGTAAAGTTTCCGAGTAGCAGAATCTGGTGAGAAAAATTGTGTCTTGTCAGCTGCGGGATTCTGTCATTATAATCCTCTGCTCAAGAAAGGGTGATGTAATGCCCAAATGTCTAAACTTCTGGGCTCAGAACTCCAAAGAAAAAAGAAATCACTATCTAATGTCTGCCTGCTGCAGTCAGCTATAGATGGTGGTGGTATTTTTTATCTAAATAATAATAGTAGTCGTAATAATAATAATGATAATAATAGTATCCTAATGGGATAAAATATAAGAAGTAATAATTTTGCCAGGACAGGGATGCAGTGTACCCTGTCCTCCCTCTCAGTGACTTTGATGACTGTTCAGGCCCTGCTTCAGAGATTGAGCTGTGCCTCATTTAGAGGAAGAGGCCATGGAGCTGACTTAAATCATATTGATATGGATTTCCTTAAAATACCAGCAGATCAAAAGAAAATCCCACACTGAGATATTTGAAGGTCTAATGGAAAAGAAGGGTTACGAGGATTTCTCTCTGGAGTGTGATTTTTAATTTATTTATGTAATCTTTGGACCAGCTTTGTCCCTTTATCCTCAGTGACTGGCTGTGGGAATTTCAGACAGATATTGAGGTGCCTCCCCAAAACAATTTGGGACAATTTTATAATCCCAGAACCAAATTTTTCCTTGTAGTGTGAAATGTGTGTGAGAGCTCATAGTAAATTGTGGTTTACAGTCTGTATTTCAGTCTTCATTCACCAGGCACGGAGAGAGGCCTGGAAAAGGCAGACCAGAGGATGATGGTGCTAATTATTCTTGAATTCACTGTATCTGAACATGACAAAGGGCTAGTCAGGATTCAGCCATGCATTTACTCTGTTAATGCATTCATAGCTAGCCAAGGAAGAAAAAACCCCACACTTTTAATTTTCCTCCATTACATGTCATCAGCTCAATTAACCATTATATTTCTAGTAAAATACTGGCAAATTACTGCTTTCTTATTTTGGCTTGCCTGAAGATTTATGGCTATTAGCATTAATTTGTTTGCATTATATGGCATTTCTTTCTCTCTTTAACAGCAGCATGCACTTTATTCTGGATGGTTTTTTTCTGTGTTTGCTGCCATTTCAATATTGCTTACTAACATTTACTATATTTTGCTTTTTTTTTTATTTTGCTGACAAAGTTGCATTGATGAAAGCTGATTTGCAAGGTAGATAGCCCTGTGTGTATTACACAAGACTGAAACCCCCAATGCACAGTTGGATTTCTGCAATAAATGCTCTGTCCATTTCAGAACTAAAGTGTGTTATTTCATTGCTGATTTTGCCTTTCACACCTCTAAAACAATGGGCTAAATGAACCTTCTTTTTCCAGCATGGCTTGCATAAAGGCTTTCAGTCTTGAATATGTTTGTATAGTGATTGCTTTAGTGCTTTGATCATTCCTTTTTGAAATTTCTTTATATTTCAGTAGTCTATTTATGATTCTCTAGAAATAGAGTAGCTTTGTTTTTTTCATGTATATGTCACATTTTTGGCATGCCAGTTCATTAGTAGTCTGATTTTCTGCATTTCCCCTTTTAGAAGGAACCTGCATGGGATCCCAAAGCATGTGAATTGGTTCTTGTCAACATTCCAGCCAAAGAATCCCAAACTGCGCTGAATTTCAGATCTAAATAATTTAAAATAGTTTGTGGGATTAATATAATTGTAATAGCATAGCTTCATTTTATTATTTCTTAAAACTTGTTTCATTTTTCTATTTCATAATTCAGTCTTTCATATCCCAGAGTTTTGATTCCTGTGGCATCCGGCTTTGCTGTTTGAAATGTATTTACAGGAAGAAATAATGAAGTTTTTAGACAACTTTTAGCCAGTTAATGGTCTGACATGAGATTAACAAATAACTGACAACAAAGTTAATATTCCCACTGTACCTGGAATAATTCTGCTTCTGTTTTGTGCAACCTTATGTGTTTGACATAGTGATCTTACAACTGAAGCAAATCCCCCCCTTTTAATGTTACATGCTGCTCCAAAACCAGTGAGTTTATGTGCGTTTGACTTGGTAACTCTTTGCTCATTTGATTTGAGATGTTGGCAACTACTCAGTGTGGCCCACTGGGAAGTACCTTTCTTTGGGAGACGAAGTGCAAGTCCTTTTTTGTGTGTTCTCATTAGGCCCCAGCACAACGTGCCAAGAGGATTCCTGTGCAAACCAGGGCGTGTGCCTCCAGCAGTGGGATGGGTTCAGCTGTGACTGCAGCATGACCTCCTTTAGTGGACCATTATGCAATGACCGTAAGTACATGGAAAAATGTCCCTCTGAAAACCTGAAGTAACATTTGAAGCAAGTGCCTAAAGCTTTATGTTGTTTTAATATTAGACATTTAACTGGGCTGGTAAACCCTGTGAAAATCTGTAAGGTTTGTGGTAAGAACAAAGAATATGCTTTATAAGTTTTGGAAAATGTGCAGTATCAAACACAGGCAGAACTTGGTTTTGTTGCACTTGATTCCAAGTCCAATATACTGATGGTTACCTGTTTGATGCAGTCCCTTTCCTACCTAAATATTTCAAATGGATTTTTTTCCTGATTGAAAACACGTTTTACATTTTGTTATCTTAATGTAGCACTATCACAAGGGCTATAATTACTGTGAAACAGTTGAGAAGGCTTATTATCTCCCTTTGTGGATTTCTTTAGGTGACACACTAAATATGCCAATAATAAAAGCATGCTGAGTATTTTAGTTCTTTTAGATTTCATCTGAATAACATGCAGCAACCATCTGGTCTTCCAGGAAAAGCTTAAATGTGTCAAAAATAAGGGTCCTGATTCACCAGCTTCATAATGTAGTTTTATTCCAACCTAACCTTATTGATCTAAATAGAATTATGCAGGAGTAATGGTAGAATAATAATGGAGAGCCATAATGTTCCATGGTAAATGATAAAAGTAAGCTGCTGATTTTTGGTTTGAGTTTATCACATTTGTAATATCCAAATGTTGCATATTTTTATACCCATAAGAAGACTGAATTGCTTTAAGGCATTTTTATTTCTGTTTGTATACATTTATCTTTAGAAAAATTACTGACAATAGGAAGTGTTGTATAACTACCCAGTCAACTATTCTGTATTTTTCTGTCTTGTTCTGGTTCTCTACACTAAAGCAAGGCATGCCATCTTGACAGACCCAAAATCAGCAGAATATTTAAAATCTGAAATGCTATTTGCTCAAATTGTGTTCATGACAGGGCTAGAAAATTAACTGTATGCAAAAGCCAGTAATTTATTTCCATGAAAGTTCTGTAGTTTGAAAACTAGAGAAAGGATGAAAGGACTTATTCTGTTTCTCTGCAGTTGCTCTTATGGTAGAAATAAAATGTGGTATTGGAAAACCTTCAATGATTTGAGCAAAGGTTTGGGTTTACTTTATATATATGAGTTCGCGCTTCTCAGCAATGTACATGTCATATAGCTAAACATATGATTTTAAAGTTTCATCCCCCTACTTACTACAAGAGAAAAGTGTTTCTGTTTTGCTTTTACATTGTTATTTCTGTTTTGTAATCTTTTGAGTTGTTTCAGAAGTAACTAAAACCTGTGAATTATAACATCTAGCAAAGGAGAAACTCATAACTTTTAGTAGAAATTGTTGTGTGGATCTGGAATATTCTATTGATTATTTCTTCAAGTGACAGGTGATGCATAAATCTGGCAAATTGATGAGCTTATTTAAGAAAGATATTTACCTGTGAATACTCATTTATACAGTACCATCATAGATTACACACAATTGCACACAATTGAGATATCTCACAATATGCCACAGCTGATGATGGTAGGAATCCTTTTAGAAGCTGGTTGCTAAAAATACTTACTTTATTCCTAGAAAAAAATCTTTTAAACTGTTTTTTTTATGGTTGTTGTAGTTGAAATATAAATTTATCCTCAATACGGATGTTTTGGAATAGAATGCAGAGTCTAGCAAATATAATATATTTTGTTTCTGCTTTTTCTTGGCTCCTTAGATTAGTTCAGATACCAAAAAAAAAAAAAAAATCTTCAAAACCCATCTAATAAGAGAGAATTTTTGTAGCAGTAAATGTGCCAGAAAGGAGGAAAAATTATATCAGTGTCATCTGCATGCTCTGAGCCTGCTCTCTGCTGTGTTTGGGAAGAGCATAATGGGAAGAGAAATGATGAAATGTTACTACAGCTTTTGAAAGGTGGCCCAGGCTGCACGCCACAGACTAAACTTCATGGCACTGAAATAAGACAAATTCCCTTCATATGAGGAAACCTTCCAGCAACAGGTCTGGAATAGCAGCTGCTTGTTGCTGAAAATGCATCCCCTTCAGGAAGGATGTAGGCACCTTCCTGAGCATCTTTCCATTGCAGATTGTGCGTGGAGCAACACTGGTTGACAGAAGCTCAAATTTAACCCAGTGCTGCTACTCAGGCAGGCCCTGGGCTCACTTTACAAGTGAATATTCTGTTTTATATAAAATGGAAGGCATAAGACATCAAAATCTCATAGACAGATTTTTTTTTTTTTTAGTCTCAAACCCCAGCAATTGACCACTTAAGTGTCAGTGGTAATAAGAGAAACAGTTAGAAGTATTTAGTTAAGGTGATGGTATCTGTATGAAAACACAGTTAGAAAGTGTGCCATTCTTGTCAAAATGCTGGACAGATGAAGGAGGAGGGAACAAAACAACAGAGAATAGGGAGTGGGTGTTCAGATGGGTTTCGCTCTCAGCCAGGATTTAACTCATCACACCTCACCTCGTGTTTTGCTCCACGAGCCCTTAGGGGACATATCTTATTAGAAATTTCAGTGATAAAATTGCCAAGGTGAGAGAGGAGCTGTCCAATCCTTCTGTTCACAGCAGAGTCAGATTGCCCAGATTATCTGGGTCCTCTACAAAGATGAAGGCTCCATAACCACTCTGAGAAACTGGTCACAGTGCTCATTCACCTTCACAGTGCAAATATTTTCTTAAAATTTAAATTATATTTAATATATTTCTGTTTGTGCCTATTGCCTCTTGTTCTGTCACTGGACACCACTAAGAAAAATCTGTCTTCTTTGCCTCATATACATCAATTATTTCATGACATTGATGGATCCCCACTGAGCCTTCTCTTCTCCTGGCTGAGCAGCCCCTGCTTCCTCACCCTCTCTTCATAGAAGAGAGCTCTTGATGGCCTTTGTGGCCCTTTGCTGGGTAAACACAAGTTTATTCCTGTGTTCTCCTGTTGTTCTTGCACTGGGGAGCCCAGCACGTGGGAGCAGTGCTCCAGATGCATCTCAGCAGTGCTGAGTAGAGTGGAAGGATCAGATCTCTCAAACTTTCTGCAACATTTTACCACCATCTCTCACATCTCTCAACCATTCTGCAATATTTTACCACCAGCAACCAGTGTTAGGCTTTTTTTTTTTCTGCCACAAGATCACATTGCTGACCCACGTGCAAATTGCTCACTATCAGGATGCCCAGATTCCTCTCTGTCAAGCTGTTTTCCAGCTGGTCAAGCCCTAGCTTGTCCTGATGTGAGGGTTTATTCCTCCCCAGGTGCAGGATTTGGCATTTTTTTAGGAGGTTCTTGTCAGTGCATTCCTCCAGCTTGTCAGCATCCCTCTGAATGTCAGCACACGCATCTGGTTGATCAACCACTCCTCCCTGCTTTCTATCATCTGCAATTTGCATAAATGTGCACAAATTACCTTGCTGCATTTAAGCTGATGCCTTCTATGCATTTCCCATAGTAACTCCAGAGCATGAAGATCTGACATGCATTGTTCCTGGGCTTTACAGTGCAAATGTTTCACTTGTATCATTCTCCTCTTAAATCCACAAAACAGGAGGTGTGGAGGAAATAATGAAAGAAACGGTTTCATGGAATGTGTTACAATACATTTCACTGTGCAAGATATTTCTTTAATTTTTGTGATAACATCTACATATTACCCCTATGCTGTTCAGTGTACTATTGGAGATAAATATGTGGAAATTAAAATGAAAACTTTTTTTTAAGTTCACTCATAATGAACACTGTTTGAGGCAGATTGTTTTCTCTCCTAGTCCTAGAGTGTCCTCTGTGTGTCTGCTAGGGAACAAGGAGAAATTTAGGGAATGCACCTCTACAGAAAATGAACTGGGTCAGCTAAGTGTAAGGCTATAGTTTTAAAAGTGTAGTCAGGAGCAGCAACTAAAAAAAGTTGCAAGATCTCAGTAGTCCAGTGAGTATGAAGTGCCTGTAGACCTTAAGCCTTCATGGTGGCAGAGGTGGGAACTTTCAGTGAGCTCTCTGCTGGAAGATAAACATGGCAGGACAAGCTTAGACCCCAAGATGCTATCAGATTAATAATTTTTTTCCTTTGATGTAGTATGACACTTAGAGATTTGGGGCACCAATGCTCTTTAGGCATGATAGATAGAAGTGTTACACTGATTAATGTAAAGCTTGCAGTTGTGGTTTTTCCTACAAGTGCTATCATAAAGAGGCTGAACTAAAAGGATGGTTAGTGGCTGTTTTTACAAATGAATGCATGTCCAATGGGAAAATACATCATGAACATTGTAACCATGTCTAACAGCAGGTTTTGTAGTGAAAGGTGTCCTCCCAGGAAAGTCATCTTTTCTTTTATGTTTTGGTGTGTGGTTTTTTTTTGTTTGTTTGGTTTTTTTTTAATAAGAATAGGGTTGAAAATTACTTTGGCACAGCAAAACAAACCTATAAGAGATTGTCTGCTTTCTATAAGTTTGTAAAGGTTTATATTCAGGCAGTCTTTCAGTACAGCCTTATTAGTGAATGTAATGGCATGTTTGTGGAAACAAATACTGCTATTATGGCATGGAAAATAGCAGACATAATAACATTGTCATATTGCATTAGTACATGAGTGTTCTGTGCCAAATTGCAGGGCAGCTTCAACACTGTCTGTTACCTTAAAGGAATAATGTACTGGTGTTGTAGTCATGATAACTAACACTGTGTCAACACTGGCACCAAAATCCACTTCTGAAGGGTTAGTGCTTCAGCATGCAGTCTCTCCTGGCTAGGAATTCAACATTCTCAGCCACTGTAAGTATAAAACTCTTTTAAAAAGGTTATTTTATTTTATTCTTACTGTTTATCAAGAAAAAAATCAAAAACCCTAATTTAAAGGGAGAGTTCTGTCAGTATTATAAACATGGCTTCACAAAATACATTTGAATTTTTTTTTATATTTGTTTTTATTACAGATATACCTTTCAGCTAAGACTTTACCTGTCTTTGCCAGATTAAACTCCAAGTGTGTCTTGGCTTTCGTAGTCCCCTTTTCTGCACTGGGGGCTGAAGCATGTATGTTTCCAGCAAAACAAATCCTAATTATTTCACATTGAATACATTGAATAGTGGTTAATTCTGACTGTTGCTGAGGATATTAGGAACAAGATGCTGTAAAACTACTTTAGTTAAAGTTTATGAGATAATTCAATATTAGAGAATTTGACCGGATAATTTGAGAAAGAACTGAATTCTCTCTTCATCGTAGTGTTTGGAGAGTGTGTTAATACTGAGGTACAATTTAAACCACAAAACTTCTACATATTGGGTCAGCATTCAGCATTAAATGTGTGGCTTTATAAACACCAGCCACCTTCACTGAAGAGCTCAGGTCAAAACAAGAACGTTCTCACACTAAATGAGAGAGGAGTGTTATATTCTGGGAATATGTAATTAGTGAGTATATGATAGACTAGATGCAAGGCAGGTAATTCAGTATTGCTCACAGGCATATGTGGATATCCTGACGCTTGCATTGTTTAATGTTTTCAGTGTGTGCATACACATGTGAAAAAAAATCACTCACTACATTTATAATGTACAAAAAATGAGAGTATTTATTATTTTCTCTTGTGTTTGCCACAGAATTTTTACAGTCTTGTGAGCTCTTGTATGGTGTTGAGAATATGGTAGTCATTTGCCTCTCACAATGTCTTCCTTCTCCTGGATTGCAAACCAGGGTGATACTTGCTTTGTATTATCAGTCTGCTATAACACAAAGGATGGATTTGAATAATTTTGCTGCATATATTTTCTTGTCATTTATCAATAGATTTAACTGTTATGGATAGTGCATCTTTTGGACCTTTTATCGCCTAGAATGTAAGATCTATCTTAATACTACTTTTGTGAGCAGGATATATACAAAATAAAGAAGCTTAATTAATCTAGTGGCCAAAAGCTGAACCAGCCATAATGTCCACTCTCAGTAGTACTTTGCAAAATAATATTACCTATTCCTGGCTAAGACTTTGCAGCTCCTAGTTACCAATAAACACATAACCTGCTATTGAGAAAAGGGATAGGAAATTCCTCAAGTGTACTTTAAAACACATTTGATTTTCATCTCCAGTAGCTGAGAATGGAAAAGATTTGTCCCTGATAACACACCAGTCTAAATACTTCATATTATTATTTTGCCACTGAGACCCACTTTACACATGAGAAATAAATATAGCTGTGCACAAAATTACAATTCAGGGCAAGATGGTGGAATGAACTAATTGAAGAAATCTCAATTTGCTCAGCTTATCTTTTCTTATCTTTTCTGATATCTCACTACAATAATCATCTGGAATTTCTGAAGACAAATATCAGTGGCCGAATTTTTATGAAGTTCTAAGGAAGTAGGACTTCACATACATCTTGAAAATGCAGAGAAGTTGAGGTGTTTGGGAGAATTGTAAAAAGTGCAAGGAAAGTGTTTTCTGTGGCTGTCAACCAAGATTACTTATTTTTTGTTGTTTTTTATTAGAAATCTAATCAGGGCGGATTTCACCTTGAACTGTTGAACCCCTGTGCTATTATATGGCAGCACAAGGTGCTTCAGGGAGAATTATAGAGACTGATGCACAGATGACAACATTTTTTCAGGCCTTTATTGTCCCAAATCTGTTAGGTTTTTTTCCTCCACTCTTTTATGTGGGTCTTGCAGTATGTAAATTTGGAAGCATGTAAATTTTAGCTTTTTGCTAAGATATATCAGTCTATTAATTATGTAAATGAACAGGCAAGGTTTCCTTGACAGTTTGAAAACAAGTTTAAGAATTTTTTTCTTGTTTAGATTCAAATTCTGGAGTGGTCAGTTACAGGAGATATCCATTCCTAAAATAATTCAGTAATTTCCGTTTTCTTAAATCTGTTGCAAGCTACACCTTTAAAAAATGAATGAAAATAATAGCAAGTTGTTTGGCAGTCACTGTAGGAATTCTTTTGTGCAAGAATATTTCTAGCAAAGAGTAGCAAGAAAAGTATTAAGTGGGATACTTGATACAGAAAAACCAAAAAAGAACTTTCAAGGTAATCAAAATACATTGCTATAGTTGTACTTGTAGCTTAGACAGAAGCAATTATGCAATATTTCTGGCCTACTCAGGGATTTTTTTTTTTTTTATTTCACAATATTAAAAATGGAACATAGTGTCAGAAAATTGCAAGCTTCTCTCTACCTCTGAAGGAATCAAGGGAGTAATTAAATAGGATTTTGGTATGTCAATAATATCTTTCTCTTATTAATGGCATAATAATTTGTAAATCAAATTCTAGAAGTGTTTCCAGTGTCATAAAGGTGAAAATGATTAAGGGTTAATTAAATATATTCTCATGAAACTAAAATTGTTCTGTTGGGTATCGTTAGATTCCTTTGTCTAGAACTTTCAATTATTACAATTTAATGGCATATTATGTACAGTTCAGACCTGAAATTTCTGTAGACAAAAGCTCTTCACAATAATAAGCATACTGGTCGAGTGCAGCCATTATTCCTTCTCACAGATTTCTCTGAACATCCTAACAATATCATATATTAAAATCAATTTTATGTACCTGGTTGTTTTCTGAGCTAGATTAATCATTCTGCACAGCTGGAAGGAAAGTTTTAGCTCTGGAATGATGTCAGTCGTTCATCTCCAGCAAACCCCCCAAAAAAGGCAATGAGTAATGCTACCTTTTTTAATAGATGACAGCTGCAAGGGTCAAAGATGGTAAGAAAGAGGATGAAAACCTTTCCCAAGCAGAGTATTCTATAACCCATGGCATGAAAATAGCTCAAAGTGTGTATGGAGAGTTTGGTAATGAATGTCTATTTAATGTGTAAGGTATTTAAGCACAATGGCACAATGGTGCTTCAGAAAGATAAAATTATTCATTTTTTTCTGAAGTCTCTACAACAGGACTGGGGTTGCTAAGGCAACCTGTTCTTCCTCAGCATGTGCTCTGGCTTGACAGCTGCATAGGTGGGTTACATTCAAAGTAACTCCACACATATGAGGCATTCCTGTGCTCATTGCAAAACGAGATTTTGTCAGACTCCTGACACAGTCTTCCCTGTGCTCATTTTAGCCAGATTCTGCAGAAGATTTAGGCAAAGAAAACCTTTTTGTTAAAAGCAGAGTAAAGAAAAATACTGACTCTGGTCTAGGTAAATTGAGGTGTTGCAGAGTCCAATTAAAGGCACAGGAAGGCATGCATTATACAGACATTTTTGCAGCTTTCATGATTTTGTTCCCATGCTGCAGAACAGACATTGCACCTGTTTTGGCCACTTTAGGCCTGCCACTCCACTTGAGCAGCAGTTAATCTAAATGAAATATCCATATTTTTCTTAACATATACATCTCTATGATGCTTATTCTCTCAAGGTCACCTTCAATATTTCATTTTAACTGGGCCTTATGAATCTTGTGTACTGATGTTGTGTTTGGAATTCTTCGTAGCCATTTTCTGATCAGGCATTCCAGGATATTATGAAAGAAGGTAACAGAGTCAGTAACAACATGTATGAAAAAAATACACATGGAAGAAGCAATGCTCCTAGGACTTATGAAGGAATCTTATGAGGGTTTTTTTTGTGTCTGGTTGCTTGATGAAGGCAATTGCAAAATGAGGTCCCAGCCTGGGGAAAACCACTCTGTGTTAAAAGCGTCAATACACAGGCTGGGTACTGGAAAGCTGCAAATGCAGAAAAGAGGGCTAAGAACAGCTGAAGTGAAGCTGTTTGGTGCCCACAAACCCAATTAAAAGTCTGTGTTAAGGATGCATGTCAATTTTGTGGTAATTCTCGAGGAATGATCATGCTGCTAAGCTTTATGTTATCACTCTCCTTTAATGAAGCCACACTTTAAATTAAAAGCAGACATATTCAGAAGAACATCATTTTAGTGTAAACATCCACACACTAAAAGATACTTAAAATTTATGATATGCAATATTCAATGTCAAAGTGCATTAATATTTACAGATACCATTTGCAAATCATCTCAAACTCGGAGTCTGCCTTACCATATAAGGGAATCCTCACTACAGAATGTTTTGATGTTTTAAAATTCTCTCTCTCTTTTAAATACTGTGAATCTTAAGAAAACTTCTAATCAGGTCAGTGGTCTCATATTTAGACAAGACAGATGCCTTCTAGCAGCAAACTGAAATTCAGATGCAATTTGAGTCTCAAATCACCAGGGAATGTCTTGATTCAAATATGTGGAAATCCAAAGTCATATAGAGGGTCATGGAATTTTCCCTCTCCTTCAAGTATTAAACCCGATCTTGAAAGTAAACCCAGAAATTTTGAAATTACTTGAAATTCTTTCTACTCTCCTTTTTTCCCCCTCTTTATTCCATCTTCTGGTTCACCAAAACATGTTAGCTTGGCCTTGGGTTGATTGTGGTCATGAATTTTCTTCTGATCCAGTAGCAAGTGTGGCTCCTCAGCTATATTTTGATTTAGTGCTGAGCTCCAGTCTTTCCTCTTTCATTCAGCCTTGTCTTTTTTTCCCTGCTAAAAGGATAGGGACACATTTTAATAGGTTTCCTTTTGTAAACCCTGGGGGGAAGTCTTCATAGGAGGAAATATTCAAAATGATAGTATCTCTGTAATTGAAAGCACTACCAGGAATAAATGAAAAATGTTTCCAAATTAGCTGGACCAATAGTGGCATGTCAGATAAAGTTCAGATACTTTCAGAACTGAGTAGATTGAATTTCTGTACCACTGAGGCCTGAACAGTTTTTAAAATCTTAATTTGGGGGACATGTTAAAGAGCAAACATAATCGTATTTCCCCCTGAAATTCTACCCCAAAGCTATTCTCTTTCTTGCCTCTACTTGCTACCAACCTGTAATACTAGTGATATTTAATTTGAACTACTTAAAGCAGCTTTACTGGGATGACAAGCAACTTCAAAGAAAGCTTGTGTGACTCCAACAAATGCACAGGGCCAAGAGATGATATTTTCTCTGAAGATTAACCTTTTCCTGTGTATGATACTGTACACCAGGCAACAGAGAAAAGCTGATTCATAAACCTAGAACAAAAATGCAGTGTATTGTAGTTTCAGATATGTAGAAAAGATATTTCTTTTGGCTTTTTCTGTACAGCATAAGTTTTTAACTGGTTGATCAGAAGATAAATAAGCTGTCTAAGGAATTGCTTCAGCTCGTTTCTTAGCCAAATTTTCTAGGAAGAATGAAGTCAGGGTTAAGGTTATGGTTATGCTGTAAAAAAATAGTATAAATTTAAGTAATCTGGAAAATCTCAGTTTTGAAAGTCAAAATTGATGGGTCTTTACATTTAGAGCATGATCATCATCTTAAGTAGAAACATTAAATTCCCCTAGCTCCCTTATACTGAAACCCTCTATAGAAGCTCTCTAAGAGTAGGAATTCTGTTTGTTGGTTTTTTTCCCCCCAGTTTCTATAAACTTTTTGTCCCATGTACCTTCCAAAATGAAGATCTTGGTGGACATGTAATGGCAAAGATATTTTTAAGTCACATCGTGTAATTCAGCCTCACCAGCACAACTGTGGTGGCTTGAGGGGGGACAAGTTTGGAGCAAATTTAAGACCTGTAAACTTCTTAGGCCAGCTCTGAATCCTAAGCCAAGTTCTTGGAGAGCTACATCTTCTGCTTGATATGCCAGAAGTAATTACTATGGAGAGGGCATGCTGGGAACAGAGGTTAACATTTCTCAGTTTGTGCCATACTAAGGTATTGATGCGTAAATATTGGTGGAGTTGTGTGTTAAACAGCTTTTAAAACTGGAAGGCTTAAGCAGGAAGGAGTAAGAATGTGGAAGGCTGTAGGGAATCATCACAGTTGTACAGTCTTAGCTCATAAATTTTGGGCAATTCTGGGTAGTTTGAAGCAAACTTCTAAGTCATCTTAAGTATTAAGGGTGTAAAGCCTTCCAATTTTTAAGAGTAATAGAAAGTGGGGGGAGGAATTCCATAGGATAACTCTACACAAGTCCTTGTTCATGCTTAGGTTTAATTAAACTGAAATATGGACTACTGAGAAGCACCTATACATTGGCAAATACTATTCTCTCATGTGAATGTTCTGAAGTTAATTCTAATATGTATGTTTATGGGAGTTAAAATGTGAAAACTTATAGAAATATAAAAGTGGTCTCATATGAAGACAAAAGCTTCTAGATTAATACACTCTCAGAGATAATTAAAATCATTCCTTCATTGTTAAGTGATTCTGAATAAATCTTTTTTTCATCACTCTATTAGAATATAGTGGTTTGGTTCCTTTTTTGGGGGTTTTTGGGTTTTTTTTTGTTTGGTTGTTTTTTTGTTAGGTTTTTTTGGAGTTTTTTTGTTGTTGTTTTGTTTGTTTGGTGTTTGGTTTTTTGGGTTTTTTTGTTTGTTTGTTTTTTCTTTGTTTTGTTTTTGAATAAAAAAGGGAGGGGCCCAATAACAACATTGAAAAAAAAAAACTTTTCTGACTTAAGATGTCTTCCTAATGTGAAATTCTTATCAGAGTTTCTGGGATTGTTGACAGTAGGAACAATTTGCCTATTTTCTTTTTCCTGCTTCAGCATGAAAAAGCTATAAATCCAAAGGTGAGGTTTAATACGAGTTGCACATTGCACATGTTCAGTTGTGTGAAAATCCAGGCATTTCATTAGATTGACTTGTTTGGCTTGGAAGAGCCTTCATCTCTGTGAGCAAGTCAGATTGATAAAAGGAGTAACACACAGCCCAGAAGTCCCTGAAGACCTTCAGGATTTGAGCTTCATCTGCTTTTTAATCCTAACATCCTTTATTATTCCGTGGGATGGTGTGGATTGGCTCCTGGAGCTCTGGCAGGTGGCAGTGGTCCCGTGATTGCATCTCAGCACTGTGCTGCCAAGGCACAAAGGAGAGCCATGGTAATCCACTCCACTGGGGTTGCAGAAGTCACTGCATATTGCCTGTGCTTGTAGTACCCTAAATCCTATCCTAAAATCCTACATCTCTTTACATTTTAAACATATATGTTTTAACTTTTGAAGAAAGGAGCATAAAATAATAATTAGGCTTCATATACCACTCTGCCACAGAGAGCAACAAAAATGTCTAATGATCATGAAGAATAAATGGTCCTGTCCAGGCTGCCTCTTTTTTCTTTTCTTTTTTCTTTCCTTTTTGCCAAGGCTTAGCTATTTAATATATGTAAATTATTTAACCTACACTTGTCCTTAAAATATGATTGTGTCATCATTTATGTTCACTTTAAATCAGCTTTTAAAAGGAAAAGATTTGAAGATTTGCAATGACATTTATTTCTACTGCCATCTGTGCTCCAAAACTTCTATTTATTAGTATATTTATTCCATTTAGATATAATGTGATTTATCTCTTCCCTCATCTTAGTAAACATTTAGGTTGTGATTCTGTAGTTATTTATGACTGGACTTGAGGCTGTTTTCAAGCACTTTAAAACCTTTATTATTTTTTCCTCTTGGAGTGGCATAAAAAGGCCTTAAGTCAAAATCCAGTATATCTCAAGAAAGCCAGAGTAATTACCTTAAGAAGATAGAATGCAATAGCACTGACAGAACAGGAAATATCCCCTCTGTCCCTGGCCTCCAGGACAGCAAAACAGTTCAAGGACAGTGTGGACTCAAAAAGGAGATTTAAAGTTTTTTCTGGCTCTGACTTTGTTAACCTGGGTCATTACTGG
This sequence comes from Passer domesticus, assembly GCF_036417665.1. NCBI lineage: Eukaryota > Metazoa > Chordata > Aves > Passeriformes > Passeridae > Passer > Passer domesticus. Next base: position 112,450,097 of record NC_087476.1, on the reverse strand, counting down.
GATTCTCAGGTGTGCTGCTTCTCACCACCCACAATGGCTCTTCTGCCATCCTGCACAGGCAGGATGAGTTGGGGACTCATTCCTGGAGGACATGAGTGGGACAGAAATAAACAAACTCTGTCTGATCTGTTGTTGTGTTGGATACAGAAAGTGATATCCAACAGATTGAAGAGCGTAACTTTTAAAGGAAAATGTGTCAGACGTGTAGAGGATATGTAAGAATTAACATAACAATGAACACTTTTGTCCACTCAAAACTAGCAGCAATAATTAATGTCTTTTTGAGAAAAATATCAAGTATATAATGATATTTGAGGTCTGAGTTCATTAGTGATAGATACACTTGGAAATGGTGATAATAACAAAATATTTATTCATCTTCAATGCTGATTTTTATGTGCACTTTTTCCCAGAAGGTTTTAGAGCATCCCAAATGGATTTGTTTCTGTACCATGATGTCTGTTCATATTAATGTTTGGGAGAGAGATCAATGAATTTATTTATGAGAACATATTTATCAATTCTGCAGATGGCAAAATAAGCAAGCAATGATATTGTGGCTACCATGATTAAGCATCACCTCTGAAAACTCTTTCCATTCAGTGCTAATATTTGCCCTGTGTTTCTTCTGGGATTAGTCAATTGTAAGGGTCAGAATGGAAGCAATTTCTTTGCTGATTTTAAAAGGAAGAAATAATTTTTTCTACCTAAGTGTCATTTTGCCTTGAATAAACTAAAATGCTCCAGAATGGAGACTAGCAATTATTGCATATTGCAACTCAAATGTCATGCTATGATATCAATATTCCTGGCATGGATATGCACATATATCTTTTTTTTTTCACATTTTCGATACATGAAGTTGATGTTCAATTTCATATGTTTAAATTGGGAGAGATTAATTTGATGATCAATCGGATGTAGTAAAAACTCTTCCTGATATTACATTTTCTACATTTTTATATTTTCTTAAATATTTCCAAATCCCCTTTTCCTTTTGGCATCCTTCAGTAACTTTGTTCAGGGGCTAAATACCGCCATGACGGAATTTTTTGAGAAAACTGTGTTAAACTCATTGGAAACAAGATTGATTTCTAAGAGGCAGCTATCTTTGTAGACAGCCACAAGTTCTATCTCTGCCTAATGAGATCCAGGCCCTCATGGCTCTGAAATGCTCAGTTTTCTGTGCTGAATGTGCAGAGCCTGTGCCTGACTGGGGATCTGCTGTGTAGCTGTATAAACCATGCTGTGGCATAGGGCCATTATTAAATTTACTGTACGCTCCTGTGGTTCCTGGCAGCGCAGCCTCGTCTGCTGAGATGCCATTGAAATCAGCTCCTCAGGCAAAACATCCATTAAACTTTCTTCTTGAAAGGAAAAAAATCTTCTGCTAATTTGCTGCAATTTATGTTTGCTTTGTGATTCTGCAGCCGAGCCTGTCAATGAAACTGTGTTAATCATTAGGAAGCTGGTGCCTGTATGCATTCAGACATCCTACAACTACCACTCCTTAACTACAACAACATTCCACAAAGCTTTGGTTTTATTTTTCTAGCATGGTTAGAGCCTTATGGCATATGATTTTGCAATTTTTTTTTTTTTTTGCACCTTAAAAATCCTTGAGTGTTTTGTTTGCTGGAATAACTGTGCTTACAGTACTGTACTTTTTCCTTTTATATAGTGTAGTTTAATGATAGAAAATGGGTGTCTCACAGATAAAATTACGTACTGCTGCTGTTGTGTCCTGTCTCTAAGGCTTAAGCCCTGTAATCTTTTCAAAATTGATCATTAGTTGCTTATCTTCCATAATGTTACTGTTGACTAAAAATTTGGAAAACACTTAAATTATAAGGAAAAAAAAATATAATAGGAGATGGTGGGTCGCACTTTGTGGGAAAGCCATTAGAAATAGAGAGTGGGTAGCAGAAGAATTTCTTATAAAAGGTTTCAAGACCCCAGAAATCTAAGATGAAAAAAACCAAAACTATTTAACTGTGTTAACATACTGGATTGATTTTTATTTTTTTTTTTTATTTTGGAGACATATAGAGGTCTGTGGACCCTCTGTGAACATGATCATCTCATGCAAAAAGCTGAAGCTCCATTCAGATTTTGAGTAAGCGGTTGCCATTCCATTGGACTCTTCTTCATATTTAAAATCTGTAGTTGTGTTGCCCACCTGACAAGCTTAATACTATAAAATTAATCCAAAACTACTCTCATTTCCATACTGGAGAAAGTGAATAATTCAAGAGAACAGTGCTTTCTAATGATATTTTAGGATTAGTTTGACAATAGGTAAATCTCCCCCTCAGTCTTGCAAGTGCAGCAACGTGTTTATATCAGTCACATGTTTGTTCAAAGAGACAGAATTTTCAGGTGATTTGATTGTTCAAATTCATGTCAGTGTCTAGAATTTGGTCTGGTGTTTGAGTCTGCAACAAGGTGAGCTATCATGTGCATGTTAAGAGTTTGTGTAACCTTGCTCTTTCCCTACTTGTTTCTAAATCCTAGAAAGAGGCTGAGAGTAACTTGTGCTGTCTGAGGCAAGGAAATTTTACCTAATAAATTAGCAATTCTCCTATCTCGCTAAGCCATTTCAGACTCTCTCACAACATGCTCTATTTTATGTTATTCTGCTGTGATTTTTTTTCTCATTTTGATCTTAGTGTCATGATTAGATTAGAGGTTTTGCTATGCTGGGATAAACTCATGATCCAACTCATTCACTTTTCACTATTTGTGACACCAGATGTTTCTGGTGAGTGCTAGAATGATTGAGCTTATCATTAGGAAATATTGATATTTAAACCCTCTTTTTAGTTTTATTCATGGGCAAGCTTTTGTTTCTTAACCAGTGAGATATCTAAAGAGAGATATGAAAGTGAAGGGTACGTAGTATCACTTATTTTAATTTTGCATTTTGGTGAGGAGCAAGGTGGAGGTGTACTGCTATGTTTTACAGTCTTATCAGAATAATGCCAGACCTTCATGTTGTTTAATACCTGTTTAAAACTTCCAATAATCCTGGGTTTAAGTTTCTAGTATACAAGATTTGATGCATTTGATGCTACAAAAGTTCTGGATATTTTAATTAAATGCCATTTCTCTTAAGCATTTTAGGATTAGCAGTGTTGACTCTGTGCTGAAATTTCATTTTGCTTAGAATTCAGTAGCTATGATTATCAGGGTACAATTGCAGCTTTAGTGCTCTCTGGTAAGGATGGGAAAATTGCTTAGACTGAAACGATTTGCAAATTTCTGCACATCAAGGGGTTGCCTGCCAAGATTTTGCTTTTCACAAATGTGAATCTCTCACAGTGGGAGAACACACGGGCAATTGCTCTCCAAGAGATGCTTTATTCTCAAATTTGCTTTCCCTAGCTTGAGGCAGTTGCATGTCAGCTCCAGGTGCCTGTTGTGGGCAGCTCCATCTGACCATCTAGAGCATCGTTTTTAGGTAATTTTGCATCCTTGTGAAACTTGTTAAAAAGCCATTTCAGAGACACATCCTGTGCTTTCCAGGTAGGACAGCTTGCTGAGCTGGCAAGGAAGAGCATGTTTGTATGTATCTCTAAAAGATGGATTGGAAATAACTGAGAGACTAAAACAGCAGGATGCTGGAGAAGAACAGAGATGACTCTGTATGTGTGGTGTCCCTACCTAAAGACAGGTGACTTTCAGGGAGATCAAAAGATGCTGTTGATCTCAGGCAGCCTTCTGTAAACTGAGGGGAGAATATAAATTTAAAAGTGCAGACATGTGCTCTGATGTGAGGTGACTGAAACCAGCCTTCAGCCTTTGTAATTTAAGTCTCACGACCTGTGGAGCACAGTTTCCCATGGCTGCATTCACAAGAGAGAAAGAATAACTGATTTTTCTTCCTTTTATCTTTCCCTTCTTCCACTTAGTCTAAAAAAAGGAACAACAAGATAAACAACTGAGCACTGCTGTCTGTATTAGGGTTATCTTTTGGGCCTAAATGTTAAAATTGGAGGTGATAAATTTGAGAGTGATCTCGGGGAAAAGGAAAAAAAACCAAACCATTGCAATGATGACCTTCTGGAGTTTATAGGAAACATCAACCAAGACACACACCCCAAAAGGTCATTGCCACAAAAAGGAGCCAACTTCCATATTTTAAAAGATTCAACCGAGGGCAAATTCTATAAAAATCAATAAATTTGCTTCCATGTCAAGTCATCATTCTGATCATACAAATACTAAGATAATGCGTCTTGGTTTTATGTTGTCTAATAGCACTAGGGCAGCACTTGGTGCAACTGTGTATTTTGACTTCATTGCCACCATGTGCCATTTCTGCTTGGGTTTAGAACTAAAGGAAATGTGAATTTACCCACCTGAGTGTGACCTCTTAGTACAAATTAGTACTAGAGTTGGGTTTTTTTAAGACCATTCTGCAGAAAACATGAAGCAGACAATGGCTCCTAAGTAGCAGATGAAGAGTAAATAAAGAAGGTATTTTAGGGACCGGTATAAAAAACCAGAGAACACAAAGCTGAGGTGGCTGGACATGCACAAACCCTTTTTTATTCCAGGGACATATAGCTGATGACCTACAGCTATGTCCATATTGTCTTAGGGAAAAACAGGCAGATAAAGTCTCTAGGGGCCAGCAGGAAGAATTGTTATGGGTGTCCCCTGTGGAGCATCCCTTCCTGGGCAGCCTGTTCCATGCAGCAGGGAATCACGTAATGTTGACAACCATGATCATCTTTTCCCTCAGTGAGATGACACCTGTCATCAATACCTGCCCATCATCAATACCTGCCAGTCATCAATACCTGTCATCAGCCTGCTGGTTTTTGGATAATACCGCCATTTTGACTCTGGTTGAATTTGGCTTAATTAGAGTGTCAGTGTTGCACACCAATTGACTGTTCAACCCTGTGCACACCTGTTTTTTCTGACTTTTATCAAGTATTAGGAGGAATGTTATTTACTTCCTTGCTAGCACAGCTGTAATAATCTGGAATCTCACAGGAGGGTGTGGTAGTGTCTCTTCAAAGCATTTGTGTGAAGTTCTGAAGTGTAACTCCCCAGATCCACAATATTCATAAGCAATAATTTTTATGAAAATGAAAAAATTCAAAGTTGAAATCCTTAATCTACTTTGTTTCCTTTTGTAGATAGGAATGAGATAAGACAAATGGGAAAACAAAGCTGTGTAGAAAATGTGAGAAGACTATTGCAAACACTCAAATTACTCAAAATCACTTGTCACTCAAAATAAGAATTTGCCATTTAGAGAAAGCATCAGTGTGAGCAAGAAATTACTGTAATTAAAGATAAACATGTCTGTGAGGTATTTCTCAGTGCAAAATTAATGAAGTTTGTTCTGAAACAACTTTGCCATAGAAAAATGATATCGAAAAACAATATCAAAAACCAAGACAAACCTGCAAACACAATTATGTTTGGAAACTCTTGAGGCATTCCCTTTCACTGTGTAGTACATTTTTTTTCAGGTTTCCTTTCAGGTTGTTAATTAGCTGCTGACTGGGCTAAGAAATTAGCACCTAAATTCTTTTTCTTTTTTTTTTTCAAATGGGGGTTTAAAGAAAGAGTTAATCTAAACTGTCAAGCCCACAGCCAGCAAACTTGGAGAAAATTTGGAGCTCAGACCACAGCTGATGCACAAACATTCTAATCTTAAGTATGCACCATCTAGCAGCAAGAACTCAATAATTCCATGATACTTAATTTGTGTGAGAAAAATCTGCATAGGAAAAAGTAAAGGGCACTGCAAGTTTGATGGGTTTCTGTTCCCAAGGTTCTTTGAATCCCAAACTCTTCCACTTGAAGTTGTGCTTAACTCATTTAAATGAGCTTCTTTGTGACTGTAATCAAAGCAGAAATGTGCAAGTCCCAACCCCAGTGGCATAAATGTTTTCTTTTGACCAGTTAGTTTTCAGGTAACCTCAGCTGCTCTCCAGGTTGCAGGCATCTGCTGAATTGGGACTGCTTCTTGGATGAGCTGTCCTAGTGCATTTTGGTTTTTGTCATGTTTAATTAATTGATTCATTAATTGCAGAGAGAAAAAGCCAACCTGTATCTTAAGCAATCTTACATCATTGTCTTCCTTTCTTTATTATCTTAATGAAACAACTTGCATCTTGAATGACTCTGCTAAATTGGCATCTGTAATTAGCTATGAAAGTATATTTTTTAAATTAAAAATAGGGGGTCACAATTTAACTTTGTTCAGAAGTATTTTTCTAAACCTTATTCTTTCTAAAATCCAACTTTGATTGTACTTGAGGCTCTATTTAGCTTAAAAATAAATGTTTTATCTCCAGTAAGCCTGAAGTCCTATTTCTTTTTTTTTTTTTTAACCTCATTGCATAATGGACTGTAAGCAGTTCAAGCTGAATTTTTTTTGGTCAAGATTCATATAACAGGTGAAAATTTAATTTTGAGCAGCCCAGGAGTTGGACCTCTTTAGTCTGGAGAAGACAAGAAGGAGGGGATCTCCTTACTGAGTATAAATATCTCAAAGGCAGGCGCCAGGGTCTTTTCATTCATGGCCGGTGACAGGACAAGGCCATAAACTAAATCACGAGAAGTTTTTAAACCTTAAAAACCTCAGCACGAGGAGGGATTTCTTTACACTGAGGGCGGCAGAGCGCTGGCACAGCTGCCCAGGGAGGCTGTGGAGTCTCCCTCCCTGGAGACATCCAGACCCCACCTGGACACGCTCCTGTGTCACTGCTCCAGGTGACCCTGCCCTGGCTGGGGGTTGGAATGGATGCTCTCCTGAGATCTCTTCCAACCCTAACATTTCTGTGATCTAGTGGTTTCTTGGACATACTCAAGTGCATTTTCACTCTGCATTTCATATACTTTTAATCAAGATTCTCTCATTAGTTGTGTTGTAGCAGAAAGCTTTTTACTTTTCTGTATTTATTATCTATATAAACTGTGCAGTCAAAATAACAAAGGCTCAGTTAAACTCCAGCTCTGCTTTTGCAGAGATTCTTTGTATTTTGGAGGTCGGAACTTCTCAGCCTCTGTGTCTCTATAAAAAGTTATGCCATAGGAGTGTTAGGAGAATTTGAATTCTGTAACATCTGTAAAGCCCTGAATCATAAGGCATCTCAGCATATGCTTAGAACATCTGTCTGAAAATGAGGGCTTGTAAATACTACAGAGAAAGTTTCTATAGGACAGATTAGAAAACATTCTGTGGAGAAGGAAAAGCAGGGATGGGCAAAGTGAAAATAAAGGGAAAAAAAGGACAGAAGCATGAGAAATTAAAGTGAAAGAAGATAGTAGAAGGAGAGTTACTGATAAGGAACAGGTAGCTAAAAACTATTTTTCAGGAAAAGAAAATCCTAAAACAAAACACAATCTTAAGACAAAATACTGTGAACAGATTAGCCACTTGTTATAATTAAATATTTGCTTTATGTTAGTAAAGGAAATTAAAACACTTAAAATCATATAATTCAATAGATTATCCTTCATAGTGGTTGACAATATTTGTTGTGCATAGACATACTTTAGTGTTCTTTTCGGAAGATTCAGGAAACAAATGTAGCTATGGCTTTACTTGGTTGCAGGTAGAAAAAACTTGTGTTTTTAGCTTATCCAAATACAAACATTCCAAGCTCTTGAAGTAAATACTAAATCTAAAACTATTATCACCAGGGTTTAAAACAGACAAACAAAAGTATATGGATTGTGTGTGTAAAGATCAACATTATGAAGAAATGTTTCTTCTGTTCTCAATTATTTATTTATTTATTCCCCCAGGGAAACATGCTTGAAATATTTTAATTCCCACCCCTCACCCCCTCCAAATAGCACAGTAACTGTAAGGACAGCAAATGTGAAAGGCCTTCTTTAAAACTCATTACAGAAGATTCAGGCTGAGTGGTCTTTCTGGTGTTCATCCAGCTGTTTCCTTATAATGCCTACTCCTTGCAGAATTTATTATCTTTAAAATTAAAGCAAAGAAAAAAGGAGAGTTACAAGTATATTTCTTTGTCAAGGCAAGACAACCCCATGATTTATTAATCTATTTCCTCAGTTGCATTTTGAAATACAGCAGATGTAAAGCTGTATTAAATGTTCTACTCTACACTACCATTTAGCAGCAAAAAATGAAGGAAAACATCATTTGATCTGCTCTAATAATTTGAAAATTATCTATAATAATAATAATAATTCCTTTCAATGACTAAATAAATAAAAATGAAATGTCCTAGTCATTAAATATCTATTGGAACATCTGGCACTGTACCATGGTAGCATGGAAAGCCTGCTGTGCATGGAACTTGTCACTCTGTTGTGGGGTTTCCTGATGGCTGGGAATGTGACTTTATTCTTAGTGCAGGCTAGAACTCATTGTCTAGGGCATAAGGAGTAATGCCAGAAGGAAAAAGTCACTCCCAGCATGATGAAAACAGCAGTGGTGTTGTGGGATTGACTTTTGAAGATCCAGAAGGTGACACTCAACATGTCCATTGAATGGGAAATTGTATTGGAACCCATTCAGTAGGGAAGGCTCTCCTGAAGTGTTTAGTAAGTATAGGGAAAACAAAAATGTGGTCAAGATCAATTAGCTGACTTGTTTGTAGCTTCTGTCTTGTTTTGTACTTGACAATACCCCTTTCTGTCTTGTTTTATATCAGTGTCTCTCTGTTATTCTTTGCAAACACTTTGGGTAGAAAGTACAGTATAATAAAGTTGACAGAACATTAATTAGTTGTCAACAGGTACTGAGACATTACAGCTTTCAATATAGTGACTTTTCTAGGCAGATATTACTTTATCTAGGTAGAGGATTTATGAGAACAAAATAGCAAGATGTGAATCAGTGGTGCTAAGTGTTGCTCAGTTAATATCCATTTACTGGATATTTGATGTTTTAAAAAAGCTCACAGTAATATTAATCATACAAGAGCTTTGTTTTTCAGAATGTAGTCTCTGGTGACAATAGCTGTTTTTTCCTTATAAATAAAAGCTGGTGATTGAATTCAGTTAAAAAAAAAAAAAAGTGATTGTGCTTTAAGATCAGCTGACTTTTACACGTTCAACACCTTAGTCCAGTTTTTTCCTGGTGAGCATCAACATTTGCTTGGTGTGCAGATTTAACCTTTTCACCTGGGAAGATTCATGCAGCAGCTACTCCAATATATATGATACTTCTTGAATCACTGAAATACCTGAAGTTATGTAAGCACATTTCTCTTTTTGAGACTGGTAAGTAGATAGTCTAATTTTATTTTATTTTTTTTTCTGAAAGATTGTGTTTGTAATTTGTTGGTGGAATGTTTAGGTGCTCTCACATAGATCTATAAAAAATTGTTTAAACACTATAGTATACTTTCTGAAAATAAAAGGTGGTTTTGGAAATAATAGCACCTTTTGATCCCTGTAGAGGTTTTTGAAGGTATTTAGAATTGTAAAATTTATCTTTTTTATTGTTGTATAGATAAAACTGCTTGTATTTGTTTCTTAGGACAGAGTATAATTTAAACAGACCAAATATTGTTCTGAACAATAAGAAATAAACAAGAATGAAGCTATTAAAAAGTGCTAGATCTGTGGCCACTGTATTTATGAATGCAGACACCAGAATGTTCAAAGGCATAGTGAGTTCCATAGAGAGTTTTCATTATAGAGCAGACCTTTTGAGCTGCTGTCATGAAAGCAAAGGCCTGTTGCTGATTGGCATCCCTGTGATGAGTTGCTCTGGATTACACACGGACTAAAAACAGATTTAGGGATTCACCTGTGCAGTCACCAATACTGAATAGCCTCTGTGCAGAAAGGAAATCCTGTTTTCATATGTGCTTTGTGTTCTTGACTGCAAGGCCTGAGCTCTGGAATGTTAACTGGTGTAATACCATAGAGTTCTTTGGTGAGGTTCCAAAGTGCACTTTGCTCAAACCACTCTTCTGCCTAAGGGCCAGGAGTCAAGAAGTGGTGCACACATTATGGGTTTCTCCATCAGTCCAAAGTGTCAGTGGCAAGTGGATTACCTATGCCATAAGTATATTTTCCTTATCACTGAGAAAATCCCACATATGCTGTAGCTATGATGCCCAGGGAGGCCCTGGGATAAGAAGCATTGTATAAATGTAGGGCATTATTGTGAAGTTGCATTATCTGAATCCTTTGTCCCATGATCGTTTGCTTTAGACTCTGTGGTAACATGTGAGTGGGGGAGAAAAAAAGAAAATCTAAATAAAGCACAAGGACACCCAATCTACCCTAACAAGATAAAGAATTGTTAAGGAAATCATAGCGCTGAGGTCTAAATATTTCACAATTAGGCATTCATTTGGAAAGAGCAGCTGCTCTATGTCCTCCACGTACTATTTTGCTTACATTGTTTACTGATTACAAAACACAGAATATACTTTTATTGACTATGTTTTCCCCTACAGTCTTCTAAGAGAGTAATGATGAATATTCATATAAAGAAACAGCTTCAAGGTTCTAGCACTAGCAGCAGCTGTGCTTCTTACAATGTCTGCAGTCACTTGGGCTGACTAGATGTAAATAATTTACATGTGCTGTATATAGCAGCCCTTTCAGATCTCAATATATTTATGCTAATAAGTAACTTAGATTTTGTTGGCACCCACTGTGTTGTTCAAACTGAAACAAAAAGTAGGTTGTGGCTGTTCAGGGAGTAGACTTCCAGTTGCCCTGAACAACTGCCATGTGCAGTACAGAAGCCATCACAGTTAAATGTTGAATCTCCAGATCCTGGAGGAATATTTTAAAGCTGATTATCACTATCAAGAAAGTCCTTGACGTCAGAAGGCACTGACTGAAGTTCTATACAGTGCCTGTCTAGTTACCTATGACTTCAGAATTCATTAATATCCAAACATTTCAAGGGGAAGGCAGTAAGCTCTTTTGGTATAAAATAGCAAGATTGTTCCCTCATATTCTTTCATTAGTGATATAAATCTGTAGCAAGTATAGGAAAAAATGCTTTTTCCTTCAGTATCTACCATGAAAGTTTTGCATCCTGTGATAGATGCTTATGTTTATATTATGATGTGTAGATCTGCAGTGCCATGGAGGATCAGTCTGGTTACAAAAAAGCACGAGGAGACTCACCTGTTTGAGCTGTGAGCTCACACCCCCTGCCTATAGATGTATCTCTTGTGTAGATTAAAAACATGTGCATGTAAAAAAACATGTGCAAGTATAAAACTGTTCCTGTAGCTATCTGTTTGCATATACAGGTAGAGATTGTTCTTTAGGAAAAAATCCCATGCTGTCTTTGAGGATTGGTCAACAGGAATAATTGGTGGATGTATATGCCTTACCTATTCATCATTTTGCTTTTCTGCTCTATTTATTTTGTTGGTCAGATTTTTTGGATTATGCTTTCACCTGAAAACACCAAACAGGATTGAACTGGATCAGGAAACTTCCAGTGTAGAAAATTGTGTTGCAAAGTGGCCTCCATTATTATTTATCAGTTTTAGAACAGTACAGAAAAGATTCCCAAAACTGCTAGTGGAAGGTGCATTCTGCAGCTTTTGGGAAAGAAATTAATAATTTTTTCTTATTTTTAGGTTTCCATAAAACAAATACATGTTTCGCTATTCTTTTTGATTTGTCAGTGTAATTAACTTTTCTTATGCACATACAATGGCATTTTTTGGTAAAATGAAAAGGAAACCATAATTCTTGTCTCTGCTGCCTGCAGTAGTGATGTGGATATTCAGATGTCACTGCATTGTGCTATGACACCTAGGCAAGGAGTAAGGAATTGCTTTTGCTGGAGGGAAATCCTTGTTTGGATAATGATTGCTCAAAGTTAGATGTATTCATGATAAAAATACATATGTCCATGCCAAGGAAAATTAAAAAGGTCAAAACAGACTCTCCAGATGATGAGTCTGCTTGATGAGTCTTTGCCTCATTTTATTTTATTCTAAACCAAACCCCTAGCACCCCTTCAATGCATATCAGAAACATGTGGAGGTGCAGAAAATCGACATTTCACTTACAGAACAGAAGGTAATGGAGTAGTTAATGGCATTTCCATAGCTTATGGTGAATAACAGAGTGCCAGGACTTTAACAAGTGAGCTCGTGATGCAGCTTGTGTCACAAGGGAGCATGTGCTCAAAAAGAGGAGTATTCAGTGACTGAAAGAACTGAGCTGTGCTTTTCCCTATGTTAAATAAAAGGGCTTGGCTTTTACACAGAAGAAAGAGGCTACACCAAAAAGTATTAAAAGATGAGTCAACACCCCCCTCCCCGCCAACCTACACCCCCAAAAAGTAGTATTTAGCAGCATTTTAAAAACTGTAAAAATGCAGTCCTGAAGATTTATATTAAGACCATTGACTATGTAACACAGGAGTTAAAATACTAAGCTGGGAATTAAATATTTGCTGTTTGGTGCAGTCTGGTCTTTACAAATGAAAATCTTTGCTTTTCAGTATTATTTTTACAAGCACTTGGAATGGTCTTCTTGGGGCTTATTAATGCTTATTAGGAAATAACAATCATTTCATAAGAGATTAATCATTCCAAATGGGAAACTGCTTCAGATCTTCCTATATTTTTGAATAGAGAGGGGAAGAAAGAAAAATAAGTATACTTATGGATTTAAAGATGCTTATAGATATCTAGTGAGATTTTTAAAAGAACCAGACTCCAACAGGTTTAATATTAAATACTTAAATCTTTACAAAATCCTATTATGTTTCTTGATTCACCTTTAAAATCTTATTTGGCTATCAAAATCGACTTTTAGAATACTTTTTTTCAAATTTGATGTGTCTCAGGTGCCTGCATCCCATTGAATTTTGCTTTAGTGTTTAAATCACCTGAGACTGAAGTGCTAATAAATGGATTTATGAGTCTGAATCAAAGGTGTGACTACAATTTATACAAGTAAATCCAGATAACATTAAAAAAATTGATGAGGTTACTGTTGAACCCTGTAGGTTCTTTAGTCAAACCTGCATTTATATCGGGACTCAAATAATCTGTACAGTCCGGTCTGAAGCATACTTTGCCACACATATATTTGATTTCCCAAAACAGAGTCACTTAAGTGTCTCTGTCGTGTTACAATTATAATTTTAGAGGGTGGTTCATAACTCAAGTTTCAATGCTAAACAAAATCTTATGTGTTTAATTCTTAAAGAAAGTAAATAATTAAGTGGTAATTTCTGGACAGTTACCCTAATTATTATTAATACAGCTCATATATGTACTATTGACACATATTCCAAAGAATTTCCCAATTTAAGCTTTCCAACTGGTACTTATGTTTTCACCTTTCCCCTTCAATAAAGTTCTACAGTAAGAATTGTCTCAAATCTCAGTCTATCTCTGTTTTAGCAAGGATTTGTTTTCTCCAGTGTTGAACAACTCCTACTTCTTCATATCTTTTTCTCTATTTTTTGGTTGTGGGTTTTTAGTTTGGTTTTTTTTTTTTGGTAGGTTGTGGTTTTTGTTGTTTTTTTGTTTTGCAAATTGATATTTCATTTTATAAGTAGTGGTTTAAGAAATCAAAATGATCATCTTCTAAACCTTACAAACAAAGAAATCTACACCATAGTCACATATTTAAATTCTTAGGTTTTCAACTGGATTCTTACCAGTTTATTTTTTCAACTTTCCATCTGCCATATAAAAATGTGATGTTTCTTAATATAAATGACTTGAAAACAAACGTTTCTGTTGAAAAGTATTTCTGTGGGAAAGTGGTTCATAGGTAAGTTTTTGACATGGAAGTTCCAGTGGCAGGTTTGGGAATTTATGTACATGTAAATTACATTTACTTAAAATGTAATATTCTGGAACAAGTTGGAAGATTGCTTTCTTATGCTTGATTGTCTGTTATGAATTAGTCTCTTGGTTCCATAAAAAAATTTCCATTAGAAAATTTCCTGAGAAATGTTTAGAACAAGAGAGCAGCCTAACCTAAAGTGTCAGTAATTTCATGGTGAGTTATGTGTCATGAATGCAAGAGTTCAGCACCACTTGGTTGCCATGGTTCATTAGTTATCATCAAACCCCCAGATCATCTTTGAGTAGAAGCCCAAAAGGCTCTAAATATGCACATGCAATGCAATTATGAGGCAATCAAAATAAAATTTAACAATTTTGAAGTTAAATTGAAAATAGATGGTGCTTTCAAAGCCAGAGATTAAAGGGAGAAAACCATATGTAAATCAGATACAGTACTGCTGAATTATCTTGTTCAGTGTCTGTGCTTTCTAAATAATAGACAAGGTAGTTGTACAGAATAATTCCTTTGAAAGATCTGACAAGCATGATTTATGGCATAGCCCAAAACACATTCTTTTCTTGAATATTCAGTCAAAAGAGCTTCATTTTCCTCAATTCTAATATTGTGGAATTATATCTAAATCTTGTCTTAACTTGGGAAGTCACAGGAGGGAGAATATAAATTACACTCCTACAAAAATATACAAGAGATTTAAATTGGAAAATTGCTATTTTGGAATGCAAGACAGCAAACTACAATTAATCACTGTTCCTCCTCTCATCAGACTTCACAGTGAAGCTTCAAGAAACATAATGCAGTATTTTAAAAGGCTCATTTAAAACCCTTTCTCAAATACTACAAATATCTGTGGGGTGGAAAGGATAGCCTTGTTTAGAATAAATCATTCAATGAGCTAGTATTTGAGAACCTAAAACAAATCCAGTTTGCCTAAAACCTCAAAATTTTAAAAAAGGTTAATTTGGGAATTATTTCAGATTCAGCCTGTTATGAAAGTTACCTCTAGTCTCCATATGGAAGGAGAAAGCTATAAACTGGAACCTTAACCCCAAGAAAACATATCCTTGAGATTTTCTGTAGCTTTTAAAGGATGGGTTAAATTATTCCTAAAATACCTAATATAAAAACTTTCATCCTAATCAACATTACAAGTATGGGCTTTTTCAAATGCTTTACACTGCTTCACATTATTGAGACTCCCCATGGAGACTGCTGAACCCAACTAAGCCAGACATGTTTCCATCTAGAACCCTCATCTCCACGTGCTGCAGACTCACAACTCAACTTCTAAACCTCATGAAACAGAATTGCCAGTGTTTGCCTAAGCAAATGTTCTCTTTGAGCAACCTGTAACTCAAGAGCATTCTTCTAGCTCTGTGTTCTGCACTCACTTTCTGTGAGGACACATTTTTATTGCTAATTCTATTTCATTTACACCACAGATTTTGTTCATCCCTTAATCTTCTCTGGCTTTCCAACAATATAAAGAAAAGACAATGCTTCACAAAGAGAGAAGAACTTAGCTTACTAGAGGAAATTAAAACTATCCACACAAGTGTATTTTCTGTTTATGCAGATTTTTTTTTTTTTTTTGTGATATTTGCTTGGTTTAATAAATATTTGTTTTGGCTTGGTTTTTTTTATTTTTTTATTTTTATTTTTAAGGATTCCTCGTGTAGGTAGATTAAATACTGCATTGCTGAGTCTTGTACAGCTGTAAATCACAGGTACCAGAAGGACTCAGAGCTTGTTCAGCATATCCGATTGCAACATTCTGGGTATTCATTCATTGGTCAATCATTCGTCATTTGAACTATTTCAATAATTTCCAAAGAATCATAGTGAAAAACCTTTCAGGTCACCTGTCAGTCTTAGAAACAACAAACTCAATCTGAGGTAATTTGCAGAAACACTCTTTGAAAAGACTTTTTTCTAATTGCTTGAATTTCTATTCCTGTATTTAGAGGAGGGATTTTACTGCTTAATAGGTAGAACAAGTGAATCCCATTTCAGTATTTATCCTGTCTAATTACATTTTGCAACTCTACCGATCCAGAAACTCAAGAGCACACTGAGAAGGGGCAAGTCAGAGAGCTACTTTTATTTCTACATCCTATAAAAATATCTTGCATAAAGCCTAACTTGCCTGTTGTTGCTAAAGCACATGACAGCTGTTTGAGAGGGGACTGTATTTAACTGTCTCAAGTGATTTTAAACATCTGCATGACCTTTTGGACAATGGTGTCCTTCTGGCAGTTTGGATCTGGGTGTCTAAAATGCCACTACACATCCATGATTAGGTTCCTAAATTGCTTCCTTAATGTTTTGACTGCTCAGATGTTGCAAGTTCATGGAAGGCACCAGAGGTGAGCCAGGAACATACTGCAAGATTAGAGTACAGGAATAAGGAATATCTGGCAGAAAAGATACAACTTGCCCTGATGCATACAATGTGTTATATAATTTGTTATGAGTTTTTCACAACAAAGATGGATTTTTTGTTGTTTATTATTGTTGTTGTTTTCATTTACTGTGGTGGTTTTTGGACAGCAGTAACAGGACACAGATGCAAAGCTTTGGAAGATTTTCCAGTAGCAGCAGCTGGCTCCTTGGCAGTCTCCTCAGGCAGTTGTGTTGATGATTTGGAGCTGCCTCTGGGTCTGTCACGTAAGGAGTCAGCTTATGAGTTGCCTTCTATGTTTGGATGCCATTTTTTTAAATAGCATTGAGACACCTTAAATATTAGGAAAAATGTGCAAAATTTTTGTACTCTTTCAAGATATATACATATATGTGACATGTATCATACATAATGTGGTGTATGTAAAACAATGCCTATGTAATATACTCACATGTAGAACTTCAAAATTCCATCTATTCAACAGATTTCCGTTTTAGAAAGTGATTTGCAGAAAGCTGCTCAATTCTCTTTAAACAGCCTTATAAACTGATCACCCAAGTAAGTGGAACTAAAGATTGGTGCTGCCATGAAGCCTGCTCTCACTGCTAGCACTCACCAAAAATGCCAATTTCTTTTGTGCTACCATTCTGTAAATAGTCAGCCTAGCTAACCATCTCTGTTATTACTGTGTGGATTTAATCTACTCGTCCATTTTAACAAGTTCTTTACTAGCTGCTGAGCTTTCCATACATATAAAACTTCCCGTACATTCAGTAATTACTTATGAGACTCCCAAATTAAAAAAAAAAAAAAATAAGAAGGAATGGGGGAGGGCAGTGAGCACATGTTCGTGTTATACTGTGCCATATGTTGTAGTAAACTGGGTGTATGAATTACCATATGTGGATTTTCTTATCTCTGGCCCTTACATAACTTTGACATGAATGTCCAAATTGCCAGAGGAAAAGGCAGCAGGATGTATTTTTATCTCATCTCTGATAAGGTTTTCATTGAATGGTAATTTTTTCCAGCGCAACTAGGTACCAAAGGTAAGGATGGCATTAGCAGGTATTTTTGTGTGTACTTAAGATTGTAAGAGCGTTTATATGAATGAAACCAGGCGTTTTGAGAGCCATACTCAACTGACCGAGCCTGTATTTCATCACAGGTGTAAATTTTGCCCATAGCTGTATCTATGACTTTTGGGTAGGAATTTAAAAAAAATGCTAATCTATAACATCAGAATTATTTTTCCTCAAAGGTTAAAAAAAATCCCACACTTTCACAAAGCTATTTAAAACTCAAAAATTAAAAAAAAAGTACACAAGAGATTTAATCTTTTTGGCTTTGCTTAAGACCCAGTATCATTTGTGACCATCTCACCTTTCTTCCATACCTCATGCAACCCTGTGTGTTGAGACAAACACGCTGCTGCTTTGTTCTCCTGTCTTTAGAGGGTTATTGCTCAGCTATTGGGTCTGTTCCTAAGTGCTTCAGACCTGCATTCTGGTGCATACTCCACCCAGCTCGTGTAGTGCCTTCTGTGAGGCCGTGCAGGGCCTGAAGATTTAAAATAGGAATCTAGAATAGCAATGACATTTAGGCTGCAGGGCTTTTCATTAAATTAAAGGCACTGGGGAGACTCTAATAATAGAGATGAAGCCGAGAATGGGCAAAGTAGAATTTGATCAGATAGTGCTCTTGTAATTTGATTATGCTTATGTAAGGGAGAGTTGGGACTGAAAAGGGGACAAGAGGAGAAGAATCAAGAAAGAATAAGATGACATTAGGAAAGGTTTTTCTTTCTACTGACTAGCTAGTAAGAGCTGAATAATGTAATTTTTATTCTCATATGAGCTGACCTAGACTTTGGGGGTGATCTGGACTACAAGGCAGACATAGTTCAGTTCTAATCCTGTTCTCCATTTCATGCTTATGTTTTGCTAAATCTAAAAATAAATTTAATCTAAATCCTGTTTATTTAGGAATGGATATGAAAAATGTATCTCCTGCACATGCAAATGATCTGGTAGAACATGATTCCTGGACATGCTTTTTAGCTACCTTAGTGATCTGACTTGCTCAAAAGCAAGAGTGGCACTAAAGAAGAGGCTGCCTGTGAAGTTAAACAAGGGATTGGGTACCTCAGAAACTTCTGAGCATAGCTTCAGATGCTGATATTTTGACTGTGTTCATGTTTCCCATTCATGAGGAAAGCAGCAGCATTTAAAACACTCCAAAAAAGGTTTGAACACTATGCCTCCCATTCATGTATCCTTTGGATGGATGACTTGCTTTCTCTAGGGGAAGCTAAAGACATCTGACTGTTGAGAAAAGCTTTCTGTTAGTGTTAAGAATGGATGAAAAATAGTGCGCAGCTTAAAAAAAATTCTGTTAATGATAGTTCTGGACTCTGAAATTAAACTCAGCAGGTGAGAAGATGCCACTTGTATTTCAAAGGATACAGCAATTCCCCTGCAAGCATCTGATGGAAAGCAGGCATGGAACCACCTGCCCCTTGGTTAGCTCCATCTGTATTGTTTTGTAAAATGAAACACAGGGACAGAAAATTGTGTTTCAAAATGTGCATGAATTGAAATTTCATTGATTAGTCATTTAATGTATATTTTTTGTTTTGTTTTGGTTACAAGGCTCTTTACTAGGGTTTATCCTATGTCCAACAAATGCTATCACCAAATCCTAATATTTGACTGTATACATAATGGTATCACCATTTCACCCTGCGGGGAAATTTTAGATAAATATTTTTGTGTTGCTTGAAACTCAGATATGGGATTCTACTGCACAATGCTTGTATTCTCAAATTTTGCTGCAATATTTGTGTCTGGTTTTAAAGCTCCATCTATTGTGGGAAATTATACCTAATTACAATGTGACAAAATATACAGCACTGGCCAAACAATTCATTTTTCTTTTTAGTTATTCCATGCAATGAATCAGGTTGTGGATTGCAGTAATATGAAAAGTTTTATCAATTGATTAATCTTTAATCTGACATGAAAAAATCAAACTGGGAAAGAGAAAAATTTTGTTGTATTGAGCCTTACTTCATTTTTATAATACCTCTTGCTCAGTCATCTACCAGGGGAAAAAATTTAATTTGAGTTGCAAAAAAATCACTTCTCACCATGTTTTCCAAAGTATTTTTAGCAGCAGTTTTTAATGCTTTGTTTGCAACCTGAGTATTGTCTTGGCTCAGCCACAAAGCCACCAGACTTCAATCACTTACATTTTTTATGATCTACAAGAAAGAAATTCCTATATTCTTCATCAGTTGTGTTTGGGTGGAAAGGAATAATAAGATCCTGTATTTCAAGCAGCCACTTCTGAAATCTTGTTCTCAGCTGCATTTTAATAGAAATTGATGCAAACCGTACCTATTTAAGTGGTAATCCTGTGAATGTATCTCCTCTGGACATGATAGACCTTGCTATACCAGCAGCTTAAAAATCACTCAGAAGTGCTTATCACACAACTAAGCAGTTCCTTAGTGAATATATTGATCTAGACAGTTGTAACAAAACTTGAAAACTGTAATTACTAAAACTCGTTCATGATTTTGGGCCAAAACATATTTTGATTTTAATTCCAGGAAACATGGGTTTGGGACAGGAAAGATATCCCTTGATGACTTTTTACTAGAAATTTTCAAAACTAAATTGTTGCAGGTTTAATGCATGTATAATTTCTACTCTGGCTTCCAGGAGCCAAAAAATTTCAAAGGTTGCAAATGGATTAAATGCATAAAAAGAGAAAAAATCTAGTGGCTGCTTATCATTATATTTACATATATTTCAAGAAAGCATATGGAGGGAGAGGGAAAAAGCTCCAAGAATTACCAGGAATCCTTTGCAAAATTATTGTTTTGGTGAAAAGTAGCCACACCAAAAACCTGCAGTATAATTTTAATAACCATGGTTGATTTAAAGAGAAAAGCTTATTCTGAGGTTTAAATCCTGGAGTTCTTTTTAGATGCTTCCCAAACAAAACCTTTCTTTCTGTCTATTAAATAGGTAATTTTGGTCCTTCTTGGACGTGGCTTACCTGGTGGACAGAGTTAGAATAATTTTTTTATATTAATCTTAGTTTGATTTTAAGTATATTGTATCAGCTAAATCATCACCATCTGCTTTTTATACATCTAATCAAAATGTCTAATGACTTTTTAGATACTCCAGACTATTTTGATTAGTTTAGCAGCAGTCAGCATAGCAGATTCATCCCAATCTCCTGTAATAATGACAAAGACATAAACCACGGTGCTATTGAAGAACAGATTGGAAAAAAAAGGCCAAAGTTCTTCACTGTTGTTAAAGGATAGGCCAGTTAGATATGGACTGCCTTGTCAAGTTTTCCCTTCAATCAGCACTGCAAAGGATCAAGTATTTAACATAAAGAATATTGTATTTGAATGTACGGAGTATTTTACTTCCACAACAAGGATATGCATTGAAAGGCAAAGATTTAACATTTTCTGTTACTGTCATTGCTGTATACTGAATTCAAGTAAATTAACCTAACAAAGTAGAACCACTTTGGTACAATAACCATCTAAATTGGCTTTTTTTTAAAAGCCTGATCACATATTCTGTGATTTATAAGTAAAAAACATCACATTATTAATAATAATTAATAACAGTTTACCATAGTATTTCACAGCTCACAGCATCAGTGTGGCATTATTTCCTTGGTCTCACAAAATTGTTGTCAGCGGAAGAGTCTGTAAAGATTTGGAGGATGTATTCTTTTAAAAATACACATTTAAAAACTAGTTAGTCTAATTCATTACCAGAGACAATTACTCCTGTTTGTTATGAATTTCAAGTATAAATAGTATTTTTAAATTTTTTTCATTATATGTATTCTTATATCTGCTGTAGAAAAAAACCTATTACTAAGCTATTTTTGCTGAAAGTTTTGGCAGAAACAAGAGTAAACAATGGGATTAAGAGACAAAACAGACAATTATTTTTGCCAATATATTCCATTTTCAATGATGGCTAAGTGGATAAAGAGAACAGTCATGAAGCACTCCGCCAGCTCAATTTAGGATTTATCTTCCTAATGCACATTTAAGAATTATTAAATTTTATCTTAGTAAACCTAGATTTTAAAACTTGTTTATACTGGGCTGGTCAATTTATTGGTGTTTCTTCCCAAAAGAAGATGCATTTACCTGCATGTACCTGATGCATTTGATAGACCACCACAAATATCAATATTTTGCATTTAATCTGTTCTTAAAAACATATGCATCACTTCTTACTCAGTAGCTTAAGGCTGTTCCTGTTGGGTTGTTATGAGCTGTAGTGTATATTGGTACATAGGGTACATCATCTATCAGACAGATTTGCACTTTCTGTTAGTCAGAGCTCTTTATTGCATTTAGATTTTTTTATATAAAATTTCATAAGTGAAATCTTGGTTACATTGAAGTCAGTGGCAAAACTCAGCTGACTTGAATTAGCCAGGATTTCACCCGTTGCTGAAGGATTTGAAAAATGAAAGTAGCTACTAGAAAGTAGATTTTTTAAAAAATCAAATATAACAATGAAAGCTATTTAATTTTCAAAGTCTCAGAAATATTAAATAGTTATAGAAAAAAAACCCAGATTTATATTGTAGGGCTTCACTGTTTCATCAAAACACTCCAGTCATTGTATTGTGGTGATTGGAATAAAGAACTTTACTGGCACTATGTACAGAGCTATTTTTGTGCAAGCAGTTGAGAGATTTACTTAAAAAGACATGCAGGATGTGAGAAAAAGGCCCAACACACAAAGTACACTATGCAGAGTCCTGCTTGCACCTTCTTAGGAAGAAGAAAATGAAAAAAAATTCAGGTAACAAATTCCTTGTAAAGTTGCTTTTATGCAGTAACGTATCTTGGAATTAAATACCATTTTCCCCTGTGGTATTAAAATATGAATGCATTGCTCTTTTTAAATGTATGCAAAAATTACTCATTATTGAATATCAACTTTCTGTTCAGAGCTTTTTTTCACAGTTTGGAAATTTAGCACCTAAAATAGAAGTTTATAATGTGTCTGCTGATACAACATAATAGCACTGGCAGATGATATTATGATAATCAACCAAAGCTATTTGTTGAGGGCTTTTTCAGCAGTAGAAATGGATGAAGCCTTTCCTAGGAGGGAAACTATTGTGGGAAGGCTGCAAAGGGTTGCCTCAATATTTTGAAAGTAGCACGACTCAATGCAGCCAGAGATCAGTATTTTTATGCATTTATTTTATGCAGAAACTTACTCTCTCCCTGCATTTTGGTAAAGGCGCTGAAAACAAAATAGGCAATAAAATTTGAATTTTCCTATGATTCTTTCCTAAGGTTTGTATGGAGAAGATTTTGTACTAAAGTCAAAGCTAGTTTTGGGTAAGCATTTCATGTGAATTATGTATTTACTTCTCTAACAGTAACATTTTTAATATTTACAAGTTCTATTTTAGTTGGTCTTTCAGATATCAGTGTGCAGTCTATCATCCCCTAAATCTTTGGACCTAAAACTGAGATCCCTGTTATTTTTGATACTAAGTCTACATGGAAGTTAATATAATATGGAGCTGATTTTGTCAGCAAGAATAGGTTTGTAGAGATTGATGGTGGTATTCCATGGGTTATAGTATGAAAGCAGCAGATTAGCTGCCCAGCACAAACCTGGATTACCTGCAATGTTTCATTTCAGTGGGACTTTTGTCTGAGTGTAAATTAATGACCAGTTTGTCCCACAATAGTAAGGGTGAATTTAACACAGTAGCTGTTACATATAAGTCACTAATGAGAACATGAGAGAGACTGGAAACTGGGTCTAAATCTTGCTCCACTGTTCCATCTTGATTAATAGAAGTATTTAATTTCAGTGTCTGTAAAATTTCTCAGAATGTTTCCATGAACTTTGGAAGTCTGAACACCTGTCTGACTCTATTTTATTATATCTGGGATTCCAAAAATATTAATTTAAATTTGCACAGAAATACAAAAATATTAAACTTATTCTCTACTGGTAGCAATTTCCTTCCTTAACTCTGGATATTAGAGTACATTTTTATCATATAATGTCCCTACCTTTCTAGCAGTGGTATGTTGCTGACTCTGACTGCATTTAAAGCTTTAATTAATCAAAAAGGGATATTGAAGGCTGTCAGATTTCCAGCTTTTCATATCACTATTTTGGTTTAATACTTGTAGAAGGATTTAAAACTTCTCTACAAAGATTTAGTCTTGAGTGATGGTTTTGTTTTTTGGTTTTTTCTGAGATTTGAAAAACACACTCTTCATTTAAAAAAAAGGCTTATAGCATTTAGTTTCTACAGTATAAAAGACAAAATGTTAGATGCATTTACTCTTATATGTACACACATATATAAACATTTATTATTTTGTACCAATATTGAAGTTGGGTATAACAGTGATATAAATGCTCATTGAATACACTGCAAAACATCAATAATTTCTGGTCTCAAGTGAGATTATTGACTTATTTTCATCATTATTACATTAAATTATAGTAAAAGCAGGGCACAGTAGGTAACTAAAGCTTCACATAATATGAGGGACTGTTCCATATGTCTGCTTTTCCCTTTGGTATTTTCTTTTTTAAATAGTGGGGGAGGAAGAAAAGGCGAACTGTGCAAGCTTTTTCTGAAGAGCTAACATCTGACTCTGCTTTGAGGCTTTCTGATGCTGCAGCTCCTGTGGAGACTGCTGCTCTCTGATACCTTCCCTGTGGCTTTAGCATCTTAGCCTTGCTGCTCTAGATCCTCCATTGTTTAATGATGTGTTGTCCATCTCGAAAGACTTCAAGAAATTGGTTGAAAACATGGGGAGTGAAATTTGCAAAGTTCAAGACAAGGTCCAGTCCTCGTCCTGAGTGTGGATAAACATCCATAAATGCACAGGAAGTTATGTTGTGTTCAGGATTGGGCATGGTGCTGATAAGGCCAAGGTTCAGGTTTGATCTCTTGTGTTTTTCTGCTTTACTGCTTCCCATATGAAACTTCTCCATTTAAACAAAGCAGAAACTTGTATGCATCTACCTTTTTTTTTTATCATCATAAAAGTAAAACCCATAGGGTGAAAAGTAATTTTTCCTTTGGAAAAAAAAGGCTTAACAGCTGGGAAATTGGAAAAGTGAGTGGAAAGAAAAGAGTTTAGCTCAATTAACTACTGTCATTCAGTAGCTTCCTCCTGGGATAGCTTCATTTCTTTATTCTATTGTGTAGGCCTAATTCCATTGTCATGAAAGAGAACAGATGAAAGGAGTTAAAGAAGTCTTAACTACAGCAAATCTAGTATATTAATTTTCCAAATTGTACCAGAAGAAAAGGGTGCTGTTTCTGTCCTGTGTTTTTTGCTTAGAAAGCAGTTTCCACATCAAACCTATGAGCATCCATCATGCTCCTCACCTTGAACAGAAGTGACTTCCTCAAGATACTCATAAGCCTCTAGATTTTGAAGGTTTCTAGGATTCCTGGGTAAAATAAAGAATACATTTGAATGTACTTTCATAATATATATGCAGCAAATAAAATTTGACTGCTAGAATTTCTAGATTTCACATGTTTAACTAATGCTATTTTTAAGATGGAAAATAAGGGAAGAGGTTCCTTGTGAGCCTATAGCTTAACAGTTCATGAAGTGCCTGTTCTTTAGGTTAAAGGCATTATTTCTCTGTGAAGATACAGCCATACATCTGAATCTTGCAGAGGCATCCACAGACTCAGAACTTGGAGATTATTCTTACTTTCTGCACTCTAAAATTGTGTGAGCCTTCACGAGTTCAGGACAAAAGACTGTGTTTGACTCTCTTGGCTTGCCTGTGTTTTGATATGCTCTTCAGGTAGGATTTCCATCTGTTCCTTTAGGTTATTCTTTCCCCCAGCCATATGTGACAAGTATCTGTTGGCTTTTGCAGTGAGCTTGTGTCTGTTGAAACAGTGATTGCTCTGTAACTCTTTCTTCACTGCAGAGCTTTTAAGATATGTAGCTTATACCATGGCAAAATTCCCAAACTGAGCATTCCCTGCTTCTCTCATGTGCAGGACCTGATGAAAAGTTAGAAAGGGAGTTAGAATTTTGCGTGAGAAAGCAGATATACCTCACAGGGTTGAATCCATTAGACACAGAATTGTTTGAAGCAGGACTTAATGATGCCAGAAGTGGATAGTCTTGGTAAAACTCCCTGCTGAAATTGCACCACATTGTCCAAGTAATTCCATACCCACAAGGAGAAATAAAAGAGGAATTACTATAGTTTGGTAATTAAGGCATTCATTCATACAGGACATAGAAATTCAAGTCCTTTGTCCCTTCTCTTATGAATATTGAATGACGGGCATGTAGTGAAACAGCTTTAGCAGTTCCACTACAAAACACTTCACAGATTGGTATATAGGGCACTGGTTTGGAATGTGGAAAAAGGCTCTCAGAGCAGATCAGCTACAACAGGGATCTGAAAGAGATCTCTCACTTAATCACTTCCAGGTGCAGTCAAGTGAATAGACACTGGACAACATTTCCTCTCTTGTTAATAAAACCATCCTCTAAATAAAATGTGTGTGCTGACAAGATGAGAGAGTACAATAATTATTTTCTGCTCCCACTGAAAGATGGAAGAGCTGAGTGGCTTCATGCTAAAACCTGTACGCAGTTAAATGCAGTTAGCTGTCATTACTGGGAGTGCAGTGGTGGTGGAAAGAAGTGAGAGTGTCATGCTTGTTCAGTGCTGGGATAATAATATCCCAAGCACAATGGCCAGTGAGCTTTAGTGTAGGCAGAAATTAAAATATCTCATGCTGTCTAAATAAGTGATAAAGGCTGCATTTAAAAGGGCACTCCAAGTAATGTAAGATTCATGAACAGTTTTATGTCAGTTGGAGGTAATGAGGTAAACCTTAGCCAATGCTAGAGTCCCATTTAGATACAGCAAAATAAAAACCCCGGATCTGAATAATATTATAAACACTCTGTGTACAATAACAGTGGTTGACTGGATATTAACTGCAGCTATGCCTAGAAAAATAGAAAGTATGAGAGTTGGTTGCATGCAGTCCTTTGCATACCACAGTCCGTGTGGGATGGTTGCCAATTATTGCCATTAATTTAAACAGTTTATTTTCCTTTGTAGTCCACAGTGAAGAGATAAAATGCTGGTTATGAATAGCATGCATAATGAGGAAGTAAAACACTTAATCCCATACAAAAATAATTGTATATGGTGCAATTTTGAGATTAGATTGCGGTCTGAAACTTTTAAGACTAAATAGAGTAAATGCACCTCAAGCTTTTCAACCACCTTTTTGAGGAAATTGGAAATTTCAGTTCTCTGCTGTTTTACAGCGATACAGATAATGTACATTGAAGAGAAAATAGGGAAATAATAGCTATAGTTGCATCAGTTCTTGCTTTTGAGATATGTGTATTTATAGGGCACATTTGACATTTCTTGTGTTCTTAGAGTGGGACTATATTACTCAAAATGTTTAAATATAAAATGTCGAAAATGTTTTCCTTCTCTCAGTTTTCACAGATGTTCTTTATTTTAAAATAAATATCAAAGATACTTTGAGCCAAATTCTCATCTCCAGTTATATCCAACCAAGTCTGCCAGTGTCAGCGTGCTTGCTTAGGAGTGTCTGGTCATGGTTTTCTTTCCCCTCATATTTCTCTCCCCATTCTCAGTGTCATATACTTCACTAAAGCCATAAAAATCCATATCTGATATTGGATACCCTTAGCTCAATCCCAAATGGCTTAATCTACCAAGCTGCCTTTTTTTTTTTTTTTTGTACATAATCAGATTTTGATCTTTATTTACAATTGAGGAAAAAAAAAAACAGATTAAAGAAAAAAAGAATGTTAGAGTTGCTAGAAGGAGATTTTCTAGAAATATCTAAGATGCAAGGGAGAAGGAGGCTTTTTTTCTTTTCTGCCATGGGCAGATAATGTGAGTGAAAACTGCAGCTTTCATGTACACAGTCATCCTTTACCATATGTCAGTTTGCCATATGCTGCTATATGTTTTATCAGACGCAGGGTAGTCTTTCTGCAAATGCAGCCTTACATTATGCCTTCATTATTAGAAATCAGTATGTCTTTAAGATGGAGACTTCTGGCTGAAGACACCTTCATGGAAAGTCTTTTGTAAGACAAGAGAAGAGACAATTTTATCTTTTTCTTCACCAATTTTCACAAGGCAACGGCAGCCTCCTATTTACTATTTATCCACAAATAACACCTTTTTTGTTTTGTGGCAGAGAAGATGTGTTTTTCATGTAATATACAAGAAATCTACTCTCAATGCTTAAGTAAGACATGATGATCTCAGGGTTTAAAAGGTCTTAAGCTGTGGCAAAGTTATGCCGCATTAAATGATTTAAGCAGCCATTACTTTTAAATGTGTTTTTGACCTTGTTCAAGATTGCTGTATACCTCAGCAGAGAAAACATTATGTAGGCATTGAAAACATTCAGAATTAGCAGTACCTTAAGTTTATTCATACATTAAGCATCTTGGAAGGGTTCAGAAAAGTCCCTGGATTGAATTTGAAAACAATAACAGTAGCCTAGATCCTTTTGTAGAAAGAAAAATATAGAAGCCTAATCAAGACCAGTTTTCACAGTCACTTTACATCAGACCAAACCTACCAAAGTCTGTTGTCTTTAGTTGTTTCTCTACCAAACTCTTCTACTAGAAAAAAAATGTAATTCCTGCCTAGTGTTTCCTACTAGCAAACCAAGAGGTTTTACTTTCTTGTAAGTGGTACCCAGGGTAAGCAGTGCAGCCCATATGAAAGGAGGAACAGCATCCCTTTCCTAGGAATTGTGTGCCAATTAAGCTCCAGATCCATGCCTGATGGTCCTAGACATCAATTAGTACAAACACATCCAAGAGACAGAGGTATAGATTAGATATAGATAGATATATAGAGATAGATAGATAGATAGATAGATAGATAGATAGATATTTGAAATAATACCAGTTCCAGGGCATTCTGGCCAGTTTACAGTAAAAAAAAAAATCCCCAAGTATCTACAACATATCTGGAGGATGACTGGTCAGATAGTTGCATGTAGAAACCACTTGGAAAGGAAAAAATTAAGGCAGAGATGGGGAAATTAAACAAAGCATGAGCATCTAGGTCAGAAGGTAATGAATGTGCTGTTCTAGTCGTTAATACCATCCTCACTTGTTTGATACATGCTTTCTTCTCTCTAGCTGAATCTCTTGTGCACTTTCCTTAAATGCTGTGATCAACCCTGCCTAAACACAGCTACTTTTCAGTGATTAGCTTTTGTAGGAAGCCCTTGCCAACAATCAGTTAGTATTCTTTCTCCCTCATCCAGCTTTAAACACAAGTTCTTTTTGATCCTTTTGCATAGATGGTTTTCACCTGCATAGAGACAGACCTTCTGCCAGAAAATACTGCTAAGGCTGATTACAAGTCCTTATTGCACTCATTGTCCACGAAAAACTTCTTTAGTGAGCTAATTTGGTTTGTGTTTTATTTTTACAATATTCAGAGCCTCTGTGCCACTCTGGCTGTTCCTTTGTCATGGAATCATAGAGTAGTTTGATTGGAAGGGATCTTGAAGATTCTCTTGTTCACGTCTGAGAGCTGCCCCATAGGCAGGGGAAACTTTCACTAGACCAGGTTACCCAGATCTCCATCCAGCCCAGTCTTGAACACTCCCAGGGATGGGAATCCACAGCTTCACTGGGCAACCTGTGCCAGTCCCTCACCAACTTCAAAGGAAAGGACTTTTTTCTAGCATCTAAACTAAACCTATCTAAAAAGATTATGGCTGTAAAGTGACATGTATGATTAGCATTTTTATTTTGAAATATATACAGTTTTTTTCCTGATTTCTAGCGCTATATAAAAAGTATGATTTTTTTAAATTATTACCACTCATTATCCATTTTTCATGATCATTTGCCTTCTGAAATCTGTAATTGGTTTATCAATGACATACAGATTATAGCTTGAAAGAGAAACACCTCTAAGATTATCAAAGATGACAAGTGTTTAAAAAATTGATAAGCAAGTTTAATAACCTGCTTCATTAAATAGAAACAGAAATTAATCTGCAGAGATGTTTACATGTAAAAAGAACAAGTCAATTGCTCAGTGATTTTTTTTTTAATTATAACAAATCTTTTTTCAAAATGAAGCAGTTTCTTTAGCAGTTGCACAGAAGGGTAGTGATTAGTACAATGAGATAAATCAAACTTTAGAAAAAATGTGCCATTTTCCAAATTACTGCCAATTATTGTTACTTCTTTCTGAGTTCCAGGGTCTCCTGGATTCCTATAAAGATCCTTTTGAAAGCTTAACGGTCAAAATCAAGATTCAATAACTTATAATACAACTAACCTTCAATTTCTAAGTTCCTGCTGAGTGACAAACGCTACAAGAAAACATTTTTTTCTTATTTTTAACTTAGCTGACTTACCTTTCCCATTTTTTCAAGCTCTCATTGCTAAGCTATCTAAGTTCCAAGGGCAACTACGGTTATTTTCTGGGAGCATTCAGATCAGAGGCAACTTAAATAAGCACTGGCAACCACACAGAAAATATGGTGTCATTAGTTGTGACAACTTAGCTCTGAAATGCATTTTTGATGTTTTTTGGAATGAGTTGTTCTGGACCTTTTAAAATACTGTGATGTCATGCAAACAAAATCATCCTCGTTAATACTCTTGAGATTATTTTCTAATCTTAATTATCCAGATCCCAAATAATTTATCTTCTAATTTTTTAATTTTTTTTTTAATTACTGAGAGGTTCATCAAGGTGTGAAGTTCCCAAACCTCACCTTGCAGTGACTTGCCTTTCTATATGCCATATACTCCCAAACTTGGTTTCTATTTATAAGCTTGCTAAATTTTCAGCTTGCTATTGCAAATTTGTTTTACTTTTAGGCTTCTGCAGAGCAGACAGCTCCCTGGATCAGAAGTGTTGTACCCTGTGCATTGGGCACCATTAAGACCAGACAATTAAGTGCTGCTGAGTAGACCATCTCCTTTGTAATTACACACCATCAGCTTTCTAATCCCTTCAAGCAATAAGTCTGATGATTATTTTACAATTATACTATACCTGTAAAAATGTGCTATTGTTCCTGAGCCTAGCTACATGTTTTGTTTTTATATGGCATTTTTGACTGTCACTTGCTGTATCCTGTCAGAGAGAATGTCCCCAGGATTGAGAGGACTGTGAGAGTGGCTCCCAGTTCCTCTAATAACTCTCTGAAAATTTATATGCCAGGTCCAGGGAAATGGTTTGCATATTACTGAGAGTAACAAGAGTGAGACCATTTTGTTTTAGAGGAAACAAAGTCTTCAAGTTTTTAAGTCTGAAGAGGTAGATAAGGAGAAAACACCATCAAAATAAAGGATTAAGAAATTGTTATGGCGTGGAAGTGCATCTAGTCTTAAAAATTTGTTTCAGGTGGATCAGAGTTGCTAAGGGAATGAGTAACTAGCATTTGGTGAGGGGTGGGGTTGTGTTTTGTTTTGATTTTTTTTATGTGAGTTTGATTTCTGGAATAGAGTTTCATGCTGATGCATTGTGATTAGTAGATGCTTCTGCTCAGAGCTTGAATCACTGTTGTTTATAAAAAACTCTGTGGGGAGCACTAAGCCTCTGGTCTTAGGCAATTTACCTGGTGTCCCCAGGAAGCAAAAGCTCAGGCTCCAGAACCCAGGCCTTAATTACACAAGATACTTCCATGAGCAAACTGAAGGCATGTCAAGGAATATTTTAGAACTCAAGAGCAGGTTAAACTATCTGAGCAGACACAGTTTTAGATCCCTTCAGTGCACTCTGCATTAATCACTTCTAATTCTCTACCTTTCCCCTGTCCTGAAGGCTCTCTGATATATTTTGGGATGTCCCAGGGTTTGGTTTGTTTTCTGTGTTTCTTTGCTTGTATCTGCTGTCTTATTTGTTCCTTTCATAAGATTTTGTAAGTTTCATACTTTTTGTTGTATTATTGCCTTCTTCCAAAGAAGTTTCTACTGAAAGATGTTTCTAATGAAAAAAAGAAAAGGGACAGTGCCACATCACATACCAGGCTATTTAAGCATTTGTTCTTTCAGCTTTTCATGCTACAACTAAGGAATTCCTATTAAAAAAAAAAAAAAGACAAAAAACAAACAAAACCCCACAAACAAACAAAACCAAATAACTAGCTTATATATATATATATATATATGTAGGTCAGTAGTGACTAGCATGGATCTCTGTGTGGATGGAATCAATTCAAGTATTGTAAAATAACATTTCATGTGAGTTTTAATGCAGTTTTTAAAACTGCTTTTAAAAAAAATTTAAAAACATTTGTCTTATCCTTCAAGAATGAAAGGAAACTTCATCATGGTTAATGGGAAATTGTGACATTCAATGACAAAAATACGGCTTCTAAGGGTTTAGTGATATGATTCGTGATAATTCTGCTTCCTGTAGAGTTTTAGTGCTTAATTGTGAGAAGATTTATCCACCATATATTTTGACTAGTACTGTTTTTCCATGCAAAAGAACAATACAATTAGCTCCTTACCTTGATCTTTTCTCTCCCTTAGTAATTTCCTGGATTTACTTACAAAGTAAAATCAAAAGCTGTAAGGATGGGTTTGGGGTTGGCTTGTTTCAGAGTTTTACAACACAACCTAGTTATGCAGTTCATTATTCTGAAATTTTGGTCACCATTGTTTTGCACTGTGATATAATCAATAACATAAGCAGATATATCTAAACCAAAAGAGAAAACGTCACAAAATTAGTTGTGAGCATATAAAGCAGGGGGAAAGGAGGAGAGCAATATCGCATACAATGGAATATCACGTATACTGTGCAACAATCACAAAATGTGCAGCATGTTACATAAAAACCACTTTCAAAATAATGGGTCTGTTTATTTGAGTAAAGTTTTTAACTCAAAAAAATTCCTTTCCAGGCATGTTCTTAGTTCTTCAACTTTATCAAAATTTAAATGTATTGTACGAGTACAAATCTTTTTGTAGACACTGCAACAGATGGCCAAACACCATGCTTACCTACAATTATATCCAAAATTAGTGTGGCTGGTTATATCATCAAAGACAATAAAGGAACAAATGTTCACAAATAAATCCGAACCATCAAAGGTCCAACCTACTCTGCAGAGCTCCAGTTGGCCATGTGAACTCCAGAATTCACACCTAGTGATTACAAACTCTGGAAAGCCTGTCAGGTGGAGAGAGGGGTTAGTATTCCTCCCAGGTGAAAAAATTCACTGGTTTGTGTAGATGTGTTTAAATCACATCAGCCAAAATAATGCAATATTCTTTTCTTAAATCATAGCTTTTAAAATGCTTCTTTCTAAAACAGTTTTTGAAACAAGTACAACAAAATCTAAAATCATAAAGTACTAAGTGTTTTCATTTCACTAGGAAAGAAAGGGTTTAGAGAAACCTCAACAACGTTATTTTGGCTTTGGAAAAGAGCCAGCGAGTCAATTATTTGTTCAGTTCTATTTGCAGCAACAGAGAATAGGCCTAAATTCCATATACCTGCAGAGGGAAGTGTTGCTTCAAAGGTGGGTACTCCTGCTCAGAGACATTTCATGACAGTCTTTCTAACAGGTAGTCGGGATACTCAGAGTTGGCCTGATTAGAGGGAATTTACACAGCCCAGCCAGGACTTATTAACACCTGCACCAGCCTGTGGAGCAAGTGTGAAAGGAGGTGGCTATAGCAGCCATCAT
Source organism: Passer domesticus (assembly GCF_036417665.1). Classification (NCBI taxonomy): domain Eukaryota; kingdom Metazoa; phylum Chordata; class Aves; order Passeriformes; family Passeridae; genus Passer; species Passer domesticus. The sequence goes on along the minus strand of NC_087476.1, from coordinate 112,417,147 downwards.
CTTTTCCCAAGGAATTCCTCCCAAGGTTATTTCAGGTTGGTGGGCTGATAAAAGGATGCCTCAAATTTCACCTCTCTGGCTGCAGACTGAGTCAAACTGTGCCACTCCAGCTCCTCTTATCTGGTACCAGAGGCAGATAAAGGTATTCTCCTGGATATTTTCCTTTCAACACCAGTGATTGGGCTTCCATTGTTGCTCTAAATCGAACCACACTCAATCTTGAAACCCTGATTCACACAGATACAGATTATACTTGACCCATTGTTTTGGCTTTTTAAAATTTGCCTTTGTATCTTTTGTCTGTCAGGTTCTTCAGAGTTATTCAGTATCAGCTCCCTGAAGTGTCTCATTAAAATTTGTGTGTGTTTGTGTGTCTCACTTGGAGGGAATGGAACCCAAGAGAAATACTTTCATATTACCTTTTAAAACAAGCCCAGATATAAGAAATTATTAACTGCTTAGTCTTCCTCTTTGTCTATATGCATTACAAGTCCCTCAGCACCAAGGTTTAATATTTATTGTTGGTTTGTTTGATATTTATTATTCATAGTTGATATTCGCTAAAATATTGTACACTACAAACTCATTGAGTCCTTAATTCAAAACTTCCTTGGAATGCATAATATTTTTGACTAGTTTGCAATTATTTGAGGACTTTCAAATACCACAAAAATTAACAGGACTGCTTTGAAAAATGCCATTAGAAATAGTATATGCCCTTTTAAGGGAGCTATTATTTATTGTTTGTGCATGCTGTTTATATATTTTAAGCATCACTAATTTAATTGCAGGTGACCCTCACTTTAACTTTTGCTTTTATTATATATGTATATATTCTGCATTTACTCATAGTAGAAAAAAGAAAGATAACTGGGGAGAGGGGAGGGAAATTTTTTTCTCTCCTTCCTTTGGGGAGGAATAATCAAGATGCTGGTACTAATTCTAGTACACATTCTAGCTTAATTCTGTATGCATGTTTGCCAGTGTCATTATCATCAGCACTGGTGTCACTGTCTCTGTATGAGAATTAGAATGAGAGCAGATACAAGAAAGGCAGAAGGACTGTATGGCAAATGATCCCATCTTACTTGAAAAGTGAAAGCTTCTAATTTTTCAGAAATATCTTGAGAAAGCTTTGATGAAAATAGCCTAATGGAATGAATCGGGAACATAATTTTTGAATACAGGTGTTCGTAAAGGATAGATTGAACATACTAGGGTTGAAATGGTGACTCTAGCCTGAATGTCATCTGCCCAAACAAACTGCAAAGCACTGAAAAGCATCAGGTGGGAATGTCCACCAATATCTCTTCCACCCAAACCCAGCTGAGAAGTGCTGCAGAGTTTCTTGTTCCTCCCTCTTTAGTGGCTGGCATGGTTCCATCAGGTCTCTTGCATGCACAGTCTGCTATCCTGTGGTGGTGATGGAAAACAGAACTGGAGGATTATGTTGTTCCCTGTGTGATCCTTCAGAGCTTATTCACAATCCTTTATGTTTCATGTGGCAGCAGAAGAGAGCACTGCTTTGCTAATGGAATAACATTGATGAATTCAGTAACTGGAGCCTTACAGAACAAAAAAAACAACAGTTAGTTAATCTCTGATTGTGACCACATTTTTCACTACACTCCAACTCCTTAATAGTCTACAGCCATTTATAGTCAGATTGTCCCATGACAATAAAATACCACATGCATTTATTAGAAAGTTTCTTAGCACAATTTGTAAGCCCCACACTTGTGGAGGGGCTGCATATTCAAATATAAATTTTAGTCTATAATCCCCAAATGGCTTTGCTATGATTTCTAAACTTGTGAAGCAACATGGGTTAGTTTTTCCTTTCCAAGTGAAAAGCAGAATGTTTTCCTGTTGTTTGAACTGAGACCAGAGGATTCTTGTCTGTTCCATCTGCATTTTTCACCCTAATACATCTTCAGACTTATAGATGTCATTCGGAGTATACATATAATTCTCCATGGAGGATTATGCATGCATCAGAATATGCAATAACTGTGTTCCTTATACTACTTCATGTTGCTGTAAATGAATGAGAGGTTCTTGAAATCAAAGCTTACAAAATCTCAAAAAGGAGAGGGTGGAGAGGAGAAACATATGGACTCAATTTTAGGTCATATGAACAGTTTTAATCTGCTAGCAACTTTGTCAACTGTAAACCACTCTAAATTTAAAAAAAAGTAAAAGAATTCATACCTAGTGGACTGTTCTGAAAACATAATTTCATTGTGTTAATTATGTGATAGTGGGTCTGGATGCTTAAAGTGTGTTACAGATATCTTGGAAGGCTTCAACAAAGCATGTGTTTAGTATAGGGGACATGGACCATCCTAAGTAGTCCATGATTGTTTAGCTAAAGTCCTTCTAAAAATGTCTGCTTTTTTAATTTAGAAAATTATTCATTAATATGAGATTACTTCAATATTTATTGCCTTAATCAGAAAAGGATATGAGCAGAAGCTTTCTTGGGGACTGTTGCTAACCTCTGAAATGTTGCAAAGGATACATAAACCCAAATATAGAATATAGAGCTTTTTCTTTGTTCTCTCTCACACATGCAGGCGAACAAGTGTACACATATATCCCACTCTGACTCTTTGTCCTTCTCATTTCATTCCCCATGCTCTCTTTTATAGCTGTGGTAATCTGCCCAGCAGTCAATATTCCCCATGCAGGCTGGACAAATTCTCAGAGAGGCAGAGAAGCTTGCATCCCAGCTGTACTGCTGTGGCAGTGGTTTTGTTGTCATTTTTAAAGGGTTTGTTTTCTTTCAATTTGGTTTTGTGTTATCTTCTTTTTTTTCTTTCTTTCTTTTTTTTTTAACATGATCTGCTGGAAAATGTATTTGGAGAGAAAAGCAACCCATAATGATGTTCTGTTGAAACAAGTGATGCTTGGCTTGCTGAAAACCAGAAGGAAAATAATGACATGAAAATTGTCCTTGCTCAGGAGCAGTAAGCAAAGATTGTATATAATTGGACAGTTATGAATCAATGAAACTGCATAGTTTTTCATGCTACTTGGCAAAAATTCAACCTCCCTATGTATAGGAAATCAGGATCAAAACACTTCTAGGAAAAAAAATAACTTCTTTCTTTAACTTTGTGTGTTCTGGGATGAAACACAGTAACTTTGATCTTTCCATTTGAAACATATTCCATTTCAGTCCTGAAGCTTTTCTGAAATATGATGGAAAAAGCTCTACTTTCCTTTTCAATAAAAGCAACACTAAATTTAAACATCTATTTCATAAGTATAGAGGGGAAGAAATAATTGTGAATCACCAGATGTTGCTGTTGTGTATTTTACAGTTGCTTGGATCCTTTGTTAAAATCAGAGTCTGGAAAGTAAAGCATTCCTAGGTTCAATTTTCTAATATACTATGGACTTCCGTTTTGAGATCTTCTGCTACTTCTCTTTCTCTTGTTCTACATTCTGCACATCTCTTCAATGCTCCTTCCATATTCCCTGGATCTTCTGATGGCCTCCTATTGGATAGGTTTTTCACATTCCCCTAGTGATGCTGATTCTAGAATTTGATGGGTATGACATTGCAGCAGTGAATTTGGTTAGACAATAATGAGGTTTATTTTTATCCAACTGTTCTCAATTTTTTTTAATCACAATTCTTGCATAATTTAGATGCTTTTTACTTTCTAGATATATTGTCCTGTTGAAGTATCTGGAATAGAAGCCTCAATTAATTGTTTTAAAATCTGTATTCAGATTTTTACAGGAAAGTGCTATGAAGCAGGAAGGTAATGCAAAAGGTGTGAGAAAAGACTCACATCCTTGAAAAGTATATTCTGAGAGAATGGTCTTGACTGGAAATACATTCATCAGCAGTGGAGGAGTGAGCTACAACAGGTTTATTTTCAAATTGTGGAGATTCAGTTATAATATGGATCAAAGAAAGTTGTTTCTTTGAAGAACAGTGGACAGGGAATTACTGACAAGAGAGTATCCTGCTGAAAAGAAATTCAATAGCCATGATGATCTCTAATGAATTTAATAAATGAGGGACAATTCTTGAGATACTTTACATACCAGCAAAAAGGCAAAGTTCTTTCTCCGAAGGGAGCTGTAAGTGAAGGAACTTGCTCTGGAGATTTCTCTCACTCTTCACAACACTGTAAATTACCAGGGAGAAAAAGAAGAAATTACGAATACTAGGAGACTTGTCAAGGATGCAACATGGAAATTTACAGAGACATAACTTAGGGGAGGGTCTGGAAATTTCTATTATTTCCTATCCTCAGTAGCAATAGATCATAACCCTAACACTGCAGTTTTCTCCCTCACAACTATTGCGAGCAAATTTTATTCATGTTTTAAATTGATGCTTTGAACTGAGTTTTTTTGATCATGTTGTAGTTCACTTTTGAAAGATTCATGCACAGTTATCCAAATTTGGATGAGCACCGGGTGCTGCTTCATTTAGCACATGTAAATGGCTCCATGAAATTTCAAATAGGACACCACAGTATCCAACTCCATGAACCACTCAGAGATGTAAAATCACTTAGAGAAGGAGAGAATATTGGGCGTGGAGAATATTGCCCATTAAAACATGGTAGTTCCATAAGAAATTAAAACTACCTGAAACTGCAAATTTCATAGCTAAACAGCATGACTGGAAGTTGAATCCCATGAGAACAGACTGAGTCAATGAGTCCAGGAGAAGGACAGTGTCTGAATCTCATGCACGTTATGTAAATAGTTAAAAACGTGGTCCAACTTTAGGGAATAAAATCTAATAATGACAATTTTTGTCAATGTTAAAAGGTAGGAAACACACACATAGAGATAGATGTAGATAAAGATATGTATATAGATGATATTGATATAGATGATATAGATAGATATAGATAGATATGGATATCACAGGCTATTCTTCCAAAACCCAAGTGGATGTAGCAACTTCTTTTCTTTTTTACTCATCTAAAATCTTTGTGCCTGAAGCATTTTCCTCTTCTTGAATTCATTTGTTCTTGTTTTGTGATCTAGCAGAGGAATTTGTGGTGTGGTGAGATTTGCTTTCTTATTCATTTATTGTTGGCCTAGATAAGGTTGGTTATTCTCATTGTTGTCTTCTACATCAAACAGACAAATAGACCTGTCATCTCTAGTAACATCACATGGGGCAAAAAAAGGGTGTGGATAAGAAATTTCCTCTGACTTATTTCTGTACCAACATGGGCAAGGGGAGGCATAGTAGTGGAGAATATTTTTATTTCTGCAGTTTAACAATTTCCAGCAAAAATGATTGCATGCAGGAGTGCTATTTGTAGAAATTTAAAGATGAAAGGGAGTGGAGGACATTGTCCCAGTCCTGAAAGGGTAATAAATTATATTTGAGTAGTTCCAAGCAGACTATGCTGTTCAGAAGTAATTCTAATAGTGAAGACTCCACCATCTTCTAGGTGATCTTTTATACCACCCTACTATCCTCACTGTTGAGAAGGTTTTTACAATATCTACCCTGAATCTTAATTGCTGCAATTTAGCACATTTCTTTCTGTCCTGTCCGTCACTGTGATTGAGAACAGGTGATTTCCTTATTCTTTAGAAACAGCCTTTCATGCATTTGAAAGCTATTATCATGTTCAGTCTCAGTTGTCTCCTTTCTAGCCTAATTCTTTCAAGCTGTATTGAAGCCCCTGTTCCCTAGACTCTGGTCATGTTGCTCTCCTCACATTTTTTCCCAGTAGGCTCATGTCTTCCTGGGGTGTAATGTCCAAATTTGTACCTGTATTCATGCTGAGGGTTTATTAATGCTGAGCTGAAGGGGAGAATTGCTTCACATTTTTGCAGGCTCTGCTTGTGTTTGTGCACACCAATATGCTGTGAGCAGATGTCGACTCACGGTGTCACCCTGAACCACGTTCAAGCACGGAGGCTCGGGCTAAAACCAGGCAACCAAAGGGAAAAGAAGTGCCAAGCATTTCACCCTTCCACATATCTATTAGACAAATATGATAAAGTTTTATTGGAGATTAATTAGTTGAAAAGATACATGGAAAAAGAAGTTCCTGTTTGCCACAAGAGATCAGTGATCAGCGTTTACTGATTTCAGAGTTGAGTCATCCCCTTCACCAGCAACTGGAAATCTGATAATCTTTTCTGTCAGGAGAGAAATATGCACTGCAGATTAATGGCTGGGTTTGTGTTAATGCTCTGGGTTTCCTCATTCCTTGTTTTTATAGTCAGAAATCCCAGGTCAGAAAACTTCCTAGTGAGGTTTATGTGTCTGTAGCTCAAGATTGATGAAATAACCTGCTGATCTCAGCACTGTGACCAAAAACCTCAGTGAGTTTGTCATTTTCATATGAAGAAATTAAATTAGGGAGTCTAAATAAATTAACAAAAACTTTACTGTGGTTTACCACCTGGGCCTGTTCTGAGTAATGACACAGGAATTCCCTGCTGCTAGTCACATTTACAACATTTACAACATTTACATTGCAAACTGTACTGGAAAGGAATAAGCAAACTTCTTCAAATGCATAATTAGAATTTTCCTTCTGGAAAACTAATCTTGTGATTCTGCATATTTCTGAGCTTCTTTAGTAGAAGGAAGACTTTACTGTATTGCTTGCATATTATAAATCTCCTTTGATGAAAAAAATGAAAGAAATTCAAGCTAAGAGATGCATTTTATAGACAAAAAAACTTTTTCATATACTGAGTTGTATAATTGAAGCCTATCTTGACTGGAGAAGTTACTTTAGAAGTTTTTAAGGTTGTAAGCTATTTCCCCCTGTGCAATTCAATAGCTCATTACCAGTTAAATATCATTATATTATACTGTATATAGATCCAGTGTTCTGGAAGAAATCCACAAGAAGCAAATGCACTTGTGGGATATCCTCTATAGCTAATGGATATTTATTTTAATGGCAGAGACATTGCTTTAAATCTCTTTCTGCATTAATGATAAATTGATCATTAGTGCAAAGTAGGTGAGAATTAAAAACGGCTTCTAATAATTTATAGCTCATATTGATTTTGCGGGAACATTTCAATAATAAGGCAGAATCCAGGCCTTTGAATTGGGTAAATTCCATTCAGGTCAGTGGGATGTTTGCTGGAATAACCTGTCCTTCAACCCTCACTTTGTGGGTTTTGCTCACTGTGCACGTTTGGGAGCTCAAAAGCATGAGACAACACGAGCATTGCTCTTGCGTGTGCACTAATGAGGAAGGATGAAGTTTAACAAGTCCAAGGGCTGAGTCCTGCACTTTGGCCACAATAACTCCCTACAGCGTTATGGGCTGGGGACAGTGTGGCTGAGCAGTGCCCAGGAGGAAAGAGACCTGGGAGTGCTGGTGACAGCCAGCTGAACATGAGCCAGCAGTGAGCCCTGGTGGCCAAGAAGGCCAAGGGCATCCTGGTCTGTATCAGGAATGGTGTGGCCAGCAGGAGCAGGGAGGTCATCCTTCCCCTGTACTTGACACTGGTGAGGCCACGCCTTGTGTGCTGTGTCCAGTTCTGGCCCCTCAGTTTGGGAAGGATGTTAAGATGCTTGAGCACATCCAGAGGAGGCAACGAGGCTGGAGAGGGGCTGGGAACACAAACCCTGTGAGGAACAGCTGAGGGAGCTGGAGGAAGGAGACTGGAGCCTGGAGAAAAGGAGACTAGCGTGACCTTGTCACTCTCTACAACTTCCTTGGAGGTGGCTGTAGTCAGGTGGGATTGGTCTCTTTCTCCAGGCAACAACTGGCAGAACAAGAGGTCACAGTCTCAAGCTGTGTCAAGGGAAATACAAGTTGGATATTAGGAAAAAGTTTTTTATAGAAAGGGTGATAAAGTTCTGGAATGGCCTCCCCAGGGAGGTGGTGAAGTCATCGTCCCTGGATGTGATTAAAAAAAGCCTGGATGTGGCACTGGGTGCCATGGTTTAGTTGAGGTGTTAGGACATGGGTTGGACTTGATGATCTTTAAGGTCTCTTCCAATCTAGTCATACTGTGAATTCTGTAATTTGTAAGCCCCTGTGTGACTGTAATTTTGGCGCAGATTTTCACCCTTAGCCAAAGGATTTTTTTCTTGTTGTCCTGTGCAATTCAAGTGCACTAGGAGGAGGAGTTTTATTGAGGGAAGTGTCCTGATTTGGAGTTATAAGAATTAACTAATCTTAGCTTTAGAGGTATCTCTGAATAAAGTATTTGCAACAAGATTTGTTGAATCCCAACTGAAAAAATAGCAACAAAGAAAAGGCATTTAATTTTTTTTTTAAATTAAGAGCACAAAAATTATGAAAGGGAACATTATTTTAAAAAATAAGACACTTTTTTGCAATGTGATTCTTTAATTTTCTAATGTTCCCTTTATTTTTCACTACAAATAATTTGAGAGCATTTCATGTTACCAAATGAAAAAAAACAAAAGGTTCACTGTAAGTCTCTTCTTGGTTCCATTCCTTTTGCTGCTTTATAAAGTGCTTTGATATATCTGGATGAGAAGGACTACACCAATACTAAGCTTTTTTTAAACAAAGCAGCCACAGATCAGTAGCATATACTGTACCAACTCCTCTGACAAACCAGCAGTTCTATGAGAGGCAGGGATATGGAAAAAATGTGATAATTCATATTATGTGATTGTCTTCCTCCAGTGCATGGCATAATTCTGATTGAAATTACTGGCAGTACTTTGTGTGCATCAAAGGAAAAACAGCTCCAGGAACTGACATCCTGTGAAATGTGGAAGAGCTATTATAGGCTGGTGGTTCAATACAGTGGTTTCTGAAACCTTCCTGACAAAACCCATAAGCTTTTTCTGGGCAGTAATGCTCAACTCTGTGACCAAAGATGGTCAGCAGACCACCCATCTTTTCTATTCAAATTTGTGACAGCTTTAGCATGTGCAAAGATTCAAAGAGCAGGTTTCAGACCATAATCCTTTTCAGGGCCCCATTCTTCTCATTTTACTTGTTAGAAACAAAATTAGATCCAAGGGTGTTAAAAGAAAGCTGCTAGCTTTCTAAGCCTTTAAAAATATGTATGCATTGCACATTTTTTCTCTGAGTACATCTTTTATTATGTACTGAAATAAATTGGTAAAATTAGGCAAGTTTTGATAAAGGCACAAAACTGCAGCTGAGAATTCCTGGATTTTCTTTCCTGTTACAACCTGCTTTTAAAGATAAGCTGGTTGTGACTCTTCATTTTAATTATATGGCACTTTGTTTTAGCTCAGAATTTCTTTAATGTAATTCATTAAAACTAAAACACAGGTATGAATAAAATTATTTTCTGTTTCCAATCTCTTGATATTTGCACCCATTATTTGCATATATGCTAAGGAGGACAATCTTGGCCAACAAAGTTTCTTTACAGTGGTAATGTTTTCCCATACAAATTGTCCCTTTAAGCAAAGTTGATCAAATATTTACAGGATTCCCATCTATCTATGTATAAAATTTGAGGGAGGCCCATGCTTCCATAATTATCACAAACAGTGGCATTCATCAGGAAGCGACCTCTAAGTGCTTTAAACAGAGCATTGGCCTTAAAGTTGCACTGAATATTCTTGTTAGAGCTTTATAGACAAAAAGTTGTAGGTGGAGAAGACTTAATCCTGCAATGTTCTGTTTAATAATACTGGAAGATTAAAGCCTTTGGAACCTTTCAGCATTGGTGTGAAGGGTGTAATTCCACCAAGCCTTGCTCATTCCAATATCCTTTATCTTTGAGACTGGTAATATTGACCCAGCTTACCAGTTAACCATTAAATGGCAAATGCTTTGTAGGGATTTGTCCAAGGTTGCACTTTGCAAAACTGTGGCTGTGGCAGAGGCAGGTGTAGAAGTTCCATGCTTTCCATGCTACCAAAGAGGATTGTAGGATTGTGTTTTAGGGGAGGGTGTGGTGCCTCACCTGACAGTCAAGCCATCAATCATCACAACAGGTAATTCGTATTGAATTGTCACTGGATGAGAGACATGCCAGTAAAATGCAGATAGCTGTCCCTACTTGAATGCTTCCCCAAGAGCCTATTTGCTATACATGCATCCCCTGTATTTGTCCTTAAGAAAAGAACAGAATGCATATATCATCAGATTTTCTCTCTCCTTAAGTTAATTACCTTTGGCTTCTGTAGTAGCTTAATTTTTCTTTCCCTATCAATAGGTCTGCTGAAAGAAGCATAGCACAAAGGGTTTTATCTGTGTTATTGATTGGCTAGAAAGTGATGTGTTTGTGACTATTGGAGCTTCTCCAGTGCCTATTTATTTACATTGGGGGGGAAAAAAAATCAGCATTACTTGGAAAAAAATAACTTAAACTTTCATTTAACATTACAAAAGAGAGTATTGCTTAATCCCTGAAGTAGGAAATTGCTTTTCTTCATGATCCATTGCTTTCATACTGTTTCTGGCTGCTGGTGCTGAAGGAAAGAAAAACTGTTCTCACTCTGTTTTCACCATATCGCTTTTCTTATCCTCCACAACAAAAAAAATTAAAAAAAAGAGAAAAATTTGGCTGCTAATTTGTTGTTGAAGTAAATACAGGGAGGGGAGAGCCTGGGTAAGAAAAGATGTTTTTGTCTCGAATGGGCACTTGCAAATATAGAAGCAGAGTAAAACTTTATGTGGAAATCTGAAAAGAGGAGATTAAGGATTTGAAGTTGTATATCAAAGCTGAAGTATATGAGCTATTGCTATTCTTTGAGATGCTGTTATGGTTTTATACCTAAATTCAGCAGCATGCTCCCAGAAGATGAATGTTGCTAAGGAATGTTTTTTTTCTTGTGTTCTGATCTTGCACATATACAGAGAGAAAGAAAATGGCAATTAGAAGGAGAAGGCATAGCTGGCTGAAAATGCTGGTATTTCATTTCACTTCACCTTGCTTAAGACTCATTCTTTTCAGTTAAAAGCACTTATTGTTTTATGTCTTCTAATATGTACTATAAAAATGCAATGTGTTACAGCTCGGTGCTGCAAAAAACAAATGGACTATAACTAAAGAATGATTATTTGGCTTTGGAAGTTACAGTACTTAATTAATGATTCCCTGACATTGTCGGGACAGGTCACAAAATGGATTTTAGAGTAATTGTAAGTTACCAGCAGTGGTTTTAAATTTTCCCCTAGGAACAGCAGTAGAAGTTGTATTTTCTCTTTTCCTATCAGTGCTGTCTCTTGTTTCCTTTTTTAATCTGATTGCTTTCTTGTTTTTTGAATCCATTTAGTCTTGCAAACCATAATCAGAGGTTATGCCAGTAAAGCAGTACTCTGAATTGTGATGGCAAGTTTTTGAGACTGGTATCTCACAGAGGAGGCACACGTACATTTCATTTTGAGTTTTAGCTTGTGCTAGCTATATGAAGAAAGTAGCAAGACCACACCATATGCCCAATAAAAGCTTCATTAGAAAGGCATTAGTAGATTAATCCAAGTTACTCTGTGGTTCATTTTATTTAGAATGTAATAAGGTAAGTTCATTAGTTTGCAGGCTTAATGTTTTCTACTGTACCTCAAAGCAACCAGTAACAATTCCATTGAGATTCCCCAGATCTCACTAACACCTGTCAAGATAAACACATGGCTCTCTGGGGGAATCACCTTGGCAACATAACTGAGGGAATCTAGAAAAAAAAATAAGTCTTTCACACACAAAAGGGTGTTACACAGTCTAAACTTGATTAATGATTTTTCACATGCCTTCGAGGTCATATATCTCTTTAAAGTAGGAAAAAAAGTCAAATCAATCTCTGAAGAACAAATATTTTTGGAATGTACAATACTGCATCTGAAATGTATTTTAAAGAACTTGAAGGATGTAGAATAATTGTGCAATTTGAGCTGAGCCTCAGAAAGGCTGTCTGAGACCAGCAATTCAGTCTCCATCCCCCTAGGGCTAATATATTAGATTACAAGGATTATTGTAGTGGCACTATTTGTGCCACTACATTTAAGATTATGTCAGCATTTTCATTTTAAACCTGTATGTTCAGAGGTTCATAACTCAGCTATAGGAAATATGCTTGACATTAAAAATGTGTTCTGCACAACAGTGACACTTTTTCTGGGGAGAAAAAAAAAAAAGAAGGAAAGAATGAAGCTTAAAGCTAAATAAGTATTTGGACATTTTCAAGTTATGACTGCCAAAAGTTACTGTCGTCTTCTTGAAACTCTGCTTAGTAAATTCAGTTCTTTCTGCAGCTGACTTGTAACACGACTGCTGTCTGGAGTCTAAAGCAATGCATTGTACTGGACAAAGAGTAGATGGCTGCATCTTATCCCTTTCTTTGCCAAGACTGAGCAGAACTAATGTGTTCAAGGAAGGCAGGAGGTGGACTTCACTGTACATCCTCTTCTCAACCCAGGCCAGAAAAGTGAGGGGTGTTGTGTGATGTTCATGAGTCATAATGAGGGATATCTTAGAAATCCTGTCAGGAAACCTTGCTTAAAATGCAGTCCTGACTTTAGGTACTCCACAAATACTATTTAAGGCTCTCTTGGCTACCAGTGGGCTTCCTACAAAAAAAACCAAAAAAACCCCAAAAAAAACAAAAACAAAACAAAAAAAACCCAAACAAAACAAAACCCAAAAAAACCCAACAGTTAACTGTGCCTTGCAAGATTCTTAGACTAAATTTTCCCATTTTGTAACCGTTGCACTCAGTCTATTCCTAGCTTTACTTGACATGGCTTTAATAGCCCAGTTATTGTGCATGGTGAACAGTATCAAGAGCTGCAAAATCTGTAATACACACCCTTTTCCTATTTCTGGAGGCCTTTATCAATAAATAGGTTTTGCATATGCTTGTACTGGATACAAAAGAGCAGAATACTGGGTTCTGTTATTGGCATTTGTCATCAAACTTCTTGATGACTAATTTACAAGCTATTTTTATGGTAGCTTGCTTTTTGTCCCTAGCTGAAGTATTTGCTGAGGAGTTCAAATCAGTAGCATTCAAGCTGTACCAGGGATCTCTCTTTTCTGTGGTAATGCAGTGCCAATTCCTGCAGCAGCACTGGGAGAAGTCAGAGAGACTTTTGCAGGTTCTGCAGCAGCAGCCTAATTGCCCATAGAATTAACCACTTATGTGGTAGCCCAGAGAGAACATGGCTAGAGACCATTTGCTACAGGACTACAAATCTCCTAAATGCCTCTATATACATACAGGTGGATTTGGCCTTATTTCCTGTGGCTTTAGATTGGAGTCAATGGGGGAAGCCACACAAAGTGTTAGAAACCATTCTGCCACATTAAACAAAAAAATAAACAAAAAAACCCCCAAAAAAACCCAAACAAACAAAAAAAACCAAACAAACAAAAAAAAAGAAAAAAACACCAAAAAAAATGACATTAAGTGTCATCGCAGCACTAGGAGCGAGCAAAAACCAACCCCCAGTGGATTCTGAACCATCCTCCTCAAGCCAGCTCAAACCAGGGCTAATTCAAGTAAAGATGGACAAACCTGGCAAAGTGCCCCAATGACTTGTGGACCAACCAGGGCTATTTCAGACGAAGAGGGATCTTCTTCTCACAGTCAAAATTCCCCAGTGCAAAATGTTCTCTACAAGCCCCTTCTGCTCTAAATTGAAAAGATCTGGCTTACGTGCATGTCTTCAATGAAATGAAACAAAATGAAAATCAGCTTGATTTTGACAGCAAGGAATAGCAAGAAAGAGATTACTTCATACACACAGTGTCAAGAAACATTTATTATGAAGATTTAAGCCTATGTGGATGGACAGAAATACTTACTAAGTGTACTAGGATTTGTTTTGAACTATGCATAGAGAGAGAATAGCTACACCACAGAGAAAGCAGCCTAAGTATTTCCTTTGTAAGCTCTCTTTTCTCACATGATTACCAAAATTTTGAATTTCTGTGTGTTTTATAGCTGCACAAATACTCCATTCATTCCCTTAGGATCATATTTTTTTACCTTCTAAGTCTTCAAGTAGTTAATATGATAAAGTTTATTGGCATAAAGTAAACAGTTTCTGATCTAAGTTATATAGGGTTAGGACACAATCTGGACGTGAATCACAGGCCTTGGTTCAGGATCTTGCAATTAACTGGCTTTTGAAAGGAACATTCTCTGTTGTCTAAAAGAGGAAAGTTACCACCTCCACTGTTACCAGACATCAGTAAAAGTACTGGGAGATACAGTGTATAGGTCATTAAATTCAGCAGTGTTTATACTGGAAAGAGGAAACATTACCTTGACTGTTTTCTTCTCTAAGCCTCTGTCTGTGGGCTGGATAAACATAAATTTGGGTCTGTTTAATTGTAAAAGCAGAGTGTCCATGTGTTTTCAAATTAAGGGAGGGTCCAAGTCTAGCAGTGGGGAAAACATTGATAATATGTTAAAGCTCTCCATAGCTAATTACATAATATTCCTGTAATACACAGATTTGTGGAGGTGTATTGGCGTGGTTTGTTTGTTTGTTTATTATTTTGCTGAACAGTAGTTGGGCTTCAGGAGTTTAAGAGTGGATTAAAAAGCAGGATTAACTAGATGTGGCCAGGGAAGCCTGGTTGCATAAGGTGGCACTTAACCAAAAGAAACCCTGAATTTAAGTGACAACTTCTGCTGGCCTAAGGCATGGTCTGCACTTCAGTTTTGCTGGTGTTGCTGAAGTTGTCCATCTTAGCTGATCTATCTGTACTGTTACAGAGAGATATGGTCATACCAGCAAGAAGTATCTGATTTTATTTTGGAAGTAATGTAAACTATACTCATGGGAGTACTTTTTTTGTTTGTATACATTTTCTTTAGGAGCATTTGGTGTTTATAGCATAATGATACTAGAGCAAATTAGGGAAAAGTGTGTTCTTACAATAAGGATATTCTTGCTCCAAAAATTTAGGAGCCTACTGGTATTAACAGAATTCATTTTGTGGAAATACCTTGATTAAAAGTCACATTTACTACCAATATGACCTGCACAGGGTAGGTGTTAAATGGGACTAACTTCACTGAGCTAAGTTCTTGAGAGACTAAAAATTACCTTGTGAACACTAGAGTTCAAGAGTTCATTTTCACATTTTATTTACTATGCCTGCAGTGGAACATTTATTTGTTTACACAAACTCTTGTTTATTGTCTTCTTTTGTACCACTTCTTTGTTCTTTGAGTGAACCTGCATGGACTGATAGCAGCATGTTGATTGTGTTGGAAGTACAATTCTATGTCCTTGGGGATTAAAACCGGGTTATTTCAACTTCACTTAGTCCTCAGCTAACAAAAATTCCTACTCTTATGTCAGCAGGGGGTAAAAAAGGCAAGTATTTTAAATAGGAAATGCTGCTTACCTTTGTTTTTCATAGTGTTTACTTGCAGAACCTTTTAACTTGTCATTAAAAAGCCTAACTCCAACTGCCAAAACACCCAATTAAACTTTTTTAATAGAATCTTAAACAGAATCATGGGACCATTTAGGTTGGAAGAGACCTCTAAGATCCCCATTAACCTAGCACTGTCAAGGCCACTGAATCATGTCCCTAGATCCTACATAGAAACCTGGAATGGTTTGGGTTGAAAGGGACCTTAATTATGATCTCGTTCCAACCCCCCTGCCATGGACATGGACACCTTCCTCTTGACAACATTGCTCAGAGTTCTACCCAGCCTGGCCTTGAACACTTCCAGGAATGGGGCATCCACATCTTCTCTGGACAAACTGTTCCAGTGCCTCCCCACCCTCATAATAAAGAATTTCTTCTCAATGTCTAATCTGAATCTCTACAGGTCTTTTAAATACTTCCAAGAATGATTAATTCCCCGTTTCCCTGGGCAGCCTGTTCCAATGCTTGACAAGACTTCTAGAAGTTTTTCCAGATATCCAATCTAAATTTTCCCTGTCATGACTTGAGGCCATTTCTTCTTGTTCTATCACTCTTTACTTGAGGAAAGAGACAGACATTCACCTACAACCTTCTTTAAATCAAAACATGCAAAAAGTATAAGTGTCTGACTACCAGGATTTGCTTCAAATTGGAAAGAAGTTTTATTGGCTTGCTGAAAACACATTTAAAAAAAAAATGAGCAAGAGAGGATTTTACTGGAATGTCCCTCTTTTGCCTTCCTGTCTCCATCTTGCTTTCATACACACTTCCTTCTACATCTTCCTGGTATGCTGTTAATTTTCAATCTTTTAGTATTTTCTGCTAATTAATTCTCTCCCATTTCTCACCCTTGCACTGCATTAGAACACCTTTCTCCCCCATGAAACTTGGATAGTTCTCTCTTGTTTGGGGTTCAGAGTGCAGAGCCAGAAAAATGTCAAATGTTGTTAAAATTAGAGTTGCTACACCCAAGGTGCTGATCACATTACCAGATCCAGAAAGAGATGCCTACTTAGAGGGCAGTCACCCCATTCACACTTTAATAGGACTCTTGAGAGTTAGATGCCTAAATAGTTTTGTGAAGATTTGGTCTTTGTATACTCAACTCTTGGTTTGGATGCAGAGCTGCAAAACAATACATTAATTTAATGGTCCCTAAGCAGTGTTTAATACCACAATGTAGCACCTAAAAATGACCCATTATAATCTATCTGATGAAAAAAAACCAAACTTCACTAAGTAGTCTCCAGGCACAAATTGAAACTAGAAACTTTAGTGGCAGTTGTGTATGTGCACTGCATAAATAGTACATATTTTAAAAGTAGAGCGCTTAAAAACCCCTTTTATCTTCAGTAAAATATTAAATGAAGTACCTAAACATTTTATTCATTTGTCCTTGTTTTTTAAGCACTTTAGGCCTCCCTGGCACAGTAGATGGCAGATGGAGCAAGAATTTAGATTAAGGTACTCAAACTACAAAGATCTCCAACAACACAGAGTGCTTCCAACAAGTCCTTCTGAATCCACACCAAAGTGGATCGTCAAACAAAGTAGAACAAACTGTGCTTGGGCTGGAAGGGACCTGTGGAAAGCCTCTCTCTGCAAGGTTACACACCTAAGAGGGAATCCCCCAGTGGGGATGGAGCCATGCTGTCCCGGGTGCTGAGGAGGAAACTCCCGCTGTAAGGTAGCACAATCCCCACGGCAGCCTTAAAACAGCAGAGCCAAGCAAAGTTAGTCTAGACAGGACTTGCCAACTGAAATTTTATCTGCACAACTGTGTTGCCAACTGTATCGTTACACGGTTGGCAATACCAGCTTCCTATTTCAGAGGAGTGATAACAATTTTAAGTTCCTCGTCTGTAGGATGTCTAGAATCATTAAGAACAGTCAAGTTAACTACTGCCTGTTTCCAAAACGGCAGCAACATGTGAACAGTTTAATGAAAAACTGGTTCCAGTGACTGAAATATTTTGTTTCCTGAGTCAGATTGATAGAAAACCTAGTGGTATTTATGGATGAAGTTTCTAACACACATTACTTGCATCAACAGGAAACATATATCAGGAGGTTTAATTTTATAAGAGCTGTCGAATCCAGGCTGACTTTTCTTTAAGGTTTTGTACCTCTTTCTCCTTCTTTCCCTAACTCTGAAACTTAGAGAAATTATTGTCTTTTATTTTTTTAGGAGGTGACAGTGCATGACAGTTGAAAGCTGATAGTTTGGAAAATTGGGGTTTCTTCTTTCACACGGAGGCTTTTGGAGACAGGTTGGAAAACTTGACTTCCTCCCAAGCTGCCTTTCCCTCTGGCGAGCCGGGGTGTCACAGAGTGGACAGAGTGGCCCCTGCCTTGCAGGGCCGTTCCCTAGGGCCAGGGCGGGCGCGAGCTTCCTTCGGGATGCGTGCCTGCCCTTCCACGGAGCGCAGAAAGGGCTCGGGCAGTGCTGCTTTCCTCACTGCCTGAAGGCTTGGTTATAATTTCCCTCGGCGTCTTGGCAAAACTTTGGGTGCGTGGCGAGGCTGCGATGCGTCCGGGCGGGCAGGGCAAGAGCAGCCTCTTGCTCGGCGCTGCTCCGGGGCTTCGGGGCTCCTTTCCTCTCTGCGTGCGGCCCCCGGCACGACCCCGCGGCGAAGGGCGTTTCTGTGGCCGGGGGCAGCGATCCGCCCTGGGCTGAGCGGGGCGAAAAGCCTTTCTCCTTCCTCAGCCTACACGGCTGAGCAAAGGTTGTGACTTCCCTTCTCACCCGCGGGAATTAGCGCCTCGGCGAATTGCAGCGGTTTTCGTTTAAATTAACGCGAAATGTATAAAAAAAAAAACCCCAACCCCACCCCATTCTCACGCCCACCGCTCGCCCTCTCGCTTTCACGCATCCGCTACCCGCACCCATGATCTCATGCTGCTGAAGGCATGGCACAAGATCTACGGCAGGCTGGGAGCGGGGGAGGGAGGGAGGGAGGAGAGGAGGGCCGGGAGTGTGCGGCTCGCACACCCTGCTGCGCCCAGGTGCGGTACTGCAGGGGCTGCGCCTCCGCGCCCGGCTCCGGGGGGCGCAGGACCCGCCGCGGGGTGATAGGGTAGCCCTTAGAATAGCGACCCTCGGCTTTTCAACGAGACATCGGCTCCCTCGGCACCCTCGGCTCTGTCTGTGTGTCTGTGCGAGGGTGGTGGTGTAGGGTAGCCCTCCGCCCTGTTCTGGGGGTGGGCGTGGGGCGAGCGCCGCGGCGGGGCCCCGCACCCGGGTGGCGATGATGGAGCTGCCGGCGCCGCCCTGCAGCTGCGGGGGAACGAGGGGGGCTCAGCCCAGAAAGGATTTTTTTTTAACCCAGCTTGCGGCCGTGGCTGCGGTGGGCGGCCGAGGTGCGGTAGTTGAGTAGTGCCGGAGAAAATCCCGGTAACTCTTTGTTCCCGGCGCCGTGTGTGTAATTACCGGATAATCACAGCCGGTGCCCGAATAGACGGAGGGAAACATCTGATGGACGAAGTTTAGGCCAATTAAAAGACCCCGAAATCGTTCTTTTTAAGATGAAAGTGGGTTTTCGAGACACTGGTACCTCTGAACTGTCGGAAGAGGGGAAGTGCTCCTGCCGTGCTGCTGACTCCGCGGCGCGGGTGGGGAGGAGAGGCGTGTGACAGTGTGTGTGTGCGTGTGTGTGTGTGTGTGTGTCCCCTCCACACCGCCCGAGCCGCGTTCTGGAAGTGCGCGGCTCCCGAAAGGCTGAGGAGAGGCAGCGCGACTGTGTGGGAGCTGAACTCAGCCTCCCTCTTTAACATAGGCTCGTCCTCTGCATTGCATCCAAGCTTCAGCGATTTGCTGTTCGGAGACTGCAGATTTGCATAGCCCTGCTCCTCGCAAGCATGCTTATTTTTATTTTTATTTTTTTTTCCCCAGCTTCTTTCATAAGGGTGCACTATTCTCCCTGAAAACATCCTCGGGTATTACTGTCAATAGCCAGACCACTGAGATTGCCGGAGCAGCCTGATTATTGTCTGGCGGCGTGTGCGAGTGTGTGAGTGTGTGTTCGCGAGTGTGAGTGTGTGTGCGCGCCGGGAGAGAGCTCGCTCGGTGAGGGCTCACCAGTTTGGAGATGAATGGAGGGAAGAGCAGCAGTTTGATTTTTCTCTGCTTTCCCAGCGCTGGCTGATGGAGTGGCATTCCCTTTTCTCTTTCTTAGCAGAAATGTGGCATGATTGGCTACACTGTGGATTACTGAGGATAGGGGAATGCTTGGCATTCTCGTAGCCCTTGCAACTGTGGAGTATTGTTAATGAGCACCAGCCCCGGGAAAGCTGAAACTAACGATTGTTTGGGCACGGGGCTTTTCCCCACTTCCACCTCTTTGCGAAGGCTCTGAACTGCCTGGATTCTCTGACTATGTCTCGGATTGTTTTGGGTAGAAGAAGACCTGGAGAAAAGGATCCTCATATGCTTTCCCAAAGGGAAGAGATGGCTCGCCTGGTGCCGTGAGCTGCAGCCAGCGCCGTGTGCGAGTGTGCGAGCGCCTCTGCCCAAAGTTTGCCTCCGTTGCTGTGGCTGCTGCTCCTCCCGAGGACGCCGCGGGCCGGCTCGCCGCGCACCGGAGGATGGGGGGGCTCCTTAGGGGCAGCCCGGAGCCGGGACCCGCCAGCAGCGGCAGCAGCAGCGCCGGCGGCCGCTTGGCCCTGCTCTGGATAGTCCCGCTCACTCTCAGCGGCCTCCTTGGGGTGGCGTGGGGCGCCTCCAGTTTGGGCGCTCACCACATTCACCATTTCCACGGCAGCAGCAAACATCATTCAGTGCCTATCGCTATCTACAGGTCACCGGCTTCCTTGCGAGGCGGACACGGTGGGTTCGGGTGCCGCTCGGTGCCTGCGCGGTCGGGGGCGCGCCGCCCCGCAGAGGTCAGGCTGCGGGACCCCGGGGCCGGGGCTGCGGCGGCGCTCGGGGGGAGGATGAGGAGCACGGCGGAGAAGGAAGGGCTGGGCTGCGGAGCCGGGCCCGCCCGGAGCCCCGTCGGGCGGGGTCCGGGCCCGTCCCGCCGCTCCCGATGGGGCGGGGGGCTCCATCAGTCCCGGCTGGGCGGGGGATGCTGCCGGGGCCGCCGGGCATCCCCCGGGGCCGGCGGCGTGTCGGTGCCGAGCGCCCCGCGGGGTCGCTGCGGGGTCCGCGGGCGCGGGGCAGGCGCTGGAGCGGAGGCTTTCCCGCACCCCGCCGCTCCCTGCCCCGCCGCAGCGGGAGCCGCCTGGAAAGCCCAGCCCGGAGGCGCCCGGAGCTGCGGCCCCGGCTGGGAGCGCCCCGCCTCGTTTCCCCCGACCCTCCCCGACCCCTCTCTGCCCCGGTGCGGGGACACACGCTCAGGGCAGCCGCCCCCCGGGGACCCCGGCGCGGGGCGAGGGGCGGGGAGGGAGCCGGTGCGCTGCTTAAAC
This sequence comes from Passer domesticus, assembly GCF_036417665.1. Lineage (NCBI taxonomy): Eukaryota > Metazoa > Chordata > Aves > Passeriformes > Passeridae > Passer > Passer domesticus. The sequence continues at coordinate 112,396,417 of NC_087476.1, read as the reverse complement.
CGCTGGTGATGATCGCGCTGCTTCCAGTTCATTACCTTGGTCGAAAGTCGATGAACTAAAGCAAAGGTCAGCTCATTATGCTGGGGATCGGGGGAGCGGTAAGAGCTGACACACTGAAGGAGGGAGGCGATGCCCACTGTAGCGGGCAGCAAAGGGACGGAGATGAAATTCTTTCCAAGTACAAATACATTTTGCTTAGGAACGACAGTGCTCCGGTAGTTAGTTTTTGAAGTGACAGGAAGCTGCTTCAGTGCCTTTTGGAGAGCCCCGTGCAGTTCTCTTTCTTTTTGCACGCAGACTTGCGAGAACCTGCACATCAATACATGCAGAATAAGTGTGCATTACATATGTTCAGTAGCACCAAGAGCTGTCAAAGAAAGCGAAACACCATACTGTGTTTTAAGGATTTAAAGCCTCCCTTTGTTTCCGAGGGAGGAAGAGAAGATAAAGAAACCCCCTTGTTGGTTTCTGATTAGATTATACAGCTTCATTCTTCTTCATTTTCTCGTCTTGCCTTGCTTCATTTGCACGACCATGCGATGTCATTTACAGGCTTTGCAAAGTAAAAGCCAGATCTTGTACCTAACCTTTGCTTCTCTGTGCAAGATGACCTAGTTGCAGGTACGAGGTAGTTAGGAATTATTGGATTTTTTCCAGTGATTAACCATGCCGGTATTGGTGGAAACGGTAGCATTGTTTACCTGAAAATCCCCACTGTGTGCTAAATACCCTTTGATACATAACTGCTAGAAAACAGACAAAGTGCAAAGAAATGCCTCTTCTTAAGCATTTTGTTTTTTTTTTAAAAAACTTATATGAGTGGTCTAATTAGAAGCAAAACAATTGAGAAATTCAGGCCACCACTCTTCTCTGTAGTGCACTTGAGGCAGTGCAAGATTGAGAATGCTGCATGTTCTGTAATGTATGTGCTACAGGGGAGAGCTGAAGATGTATGTGTGTGCACATATGTGTGTATATGCTTATTATTCTCTCCATTTCTGTCCATATGGGGATATCATGTAGGGGCTTGCTATTCATTTGAGGGAAGGCTAAAAGGATGAGGGGGAAAGAAACCTGATTATGGAGGTACCAGCTACGATTCCTTAGAAAGCATTTTAAAATCACACCTTTTGCTAGTTTTTGAAAGCATTACCTTGGACCCAGTCAAAGGGTGATGTGTAAAAAGGCAGGTTTCTCAGAAGAAATAAGTCTTGTTAAAGAAAATTAAATATGAAGAGGTGGAGCTGCCACTTAAGGACTTCATAGGGAAGCCCAGGAGCCTCTCCAGAAGTTAAGTAGCTGATTTTATGAAAAGAGGGATGTTCTCAGTCATAAGGTGGCATTTCAGAATGTTTACCTGATAACATGAAATGTCTTTGCTTTCCTATGTTTGTGAGAAATTTTGCTATCTGACAGTATTTTAAAACATTTGGTTCTTTTCATTATTAATTCTTCAGAGAGGTGTTCCCATTTGCTTCTGTAAGGCTGACAGAAGCATTTCTGTCTCAGGCTGAGCAGTATTGGACACAGTTCCTGTGTTGCCCAACACTGCATCTCTAAGCATCCGTCAGAGGGAACTGGGTGAGGGAGAAGGGAGTGTCTGTGTGTGTGTGTGTGCTTGTTCCTCACCTGCTCTTCTCCAGTGTCCCTAGCCCCTGCTGACTTAGCCAGGTGAGAATTTGCTTCTCAGGCTTGTATCCCTCACCCTTAGCTCCACTCAGTTTTGCAGGTACTTTGTTCTAGTCTAATAAGATTGTACATTAAAAAAATGCTGTTTTTACGGTGAGCTCATAGAAGCTTTTTTTGTTACTTTGTCAGCTTTTTGTAGCAGAACACCTGCTAAAAGTAGAAAAGAGCTTTTAGGACAGGTCAATTAGTCGATCCCAAATGGAAGCATTGCTCTCTAATATGGTGAATTAGAAGTGTGAAAGGAAGGAGAAATTATCACTTTGTTCAGGCACTCAAGAACGTCACCACAGTCCTCAGACATCCACACCCTCCTCCTTTACCCCTGGCACTGGCTAGCCCTGACACCCCCACCCTCTTGGGTTTAATTTTTTTTATTTTTCAGTTTTCATTGAGCCAACACAGTTTCAGCTAGTAGTATAAGCAAAGCCAAAAGCTCAGCATGGTTGGATTTCTTCCATTTCTTTAAAAAAACTAAACCACAGTCTTGCTGTTAACATTCTCATCAGGTAATTTTGCTGGGATTTTGCTTAGTAGTGTGATCTCATGTGGTTTTAGTGGACATTATTGTGCCTCACAGAGACATAAACAGAATCCCAACCAAGCAATTAGCTCACCATCTTAGACAAAAACGAGTACAGCACACAGTCTTTTAATACACTAAAAGTCAAAAATTAAATATCTTTCTAGCCTGACCAAATTATTTCTCAATTTTGCTTTCTGACTCTCATTAAACTCAGGTGAAATATGTGTGAAAGATTTGAAAGTTTAACCACAGGAATGAATAAGAAAATAATTCTGTGAATCACGGCATTAACAATGTAAAGAGATGTCCTGAGATGTAAAAGAAACACTAATGTTCATAAATATAAATCATAAACTTCTCAGCCCTCACCAGTGGTCTCTTGTAGCATGTGGTTTATTTGATGATTTTTGTCCTTCTTGATCCATTTAAGAAGGTGGCTATAGCTTTTTTATAGCTGTATCTACCATGAAGTCTGGCTTTTTGGTTTTTTTTTTGAGTAGCTAGGACAGTTCATACTCTAGATTACAAAAGCAGGAATGGTCCATGGCAAAACCCATTAAAAAGGAAAGGGGTTGCAATTTCCTCGGTAACTTTAAATGAAGAAAAGCTGTTTCTTTAAGAATCCAGGGACATGATGTGAAGGGAAAATTGTGTGTTGAATATGTTAAAAGTGTTGCCATATGAATGGTTGTCATCATCCTCATTCACTCCTGTCTTCCTGCAAACACTTCTTTACTGTCTACTCTTGTATGGCTCCCCAATTCAGTTACCAAATGGCAAGTACAGAGTGTCCACTTCTGATTGCTTCTGCTTTCTGTGCTCTCAGGATCTTGTTGAGGCTAAATACAAACTGATCCTGGTTTTTTTGGTGGGTTTTTTTTTTTTTTTTTTTTAATTTGTGGGAATAGGAGCCAGGAGGTGAATAATGAAAGCTACATGTTGGTATGTGCATGTGCTTGGAATGAAAAAGCAAAAATGGGGAGGGAATAGGGCCCACATGCTCACAGGCAGAACAGAAAGAGCTGAGATCTGTGTGCATTAGGGGTTGTGCACTTAAGGACCTGAGTTAACCTGGTGCCAGGGGAGTTTTGACTCGATGAGGCTTAGGACCAAGGTGTGGGCCAGTGGTTTAGGAGGAGCAGAGAAAGTCTCAAGTAAACAGAATGGGGTTCTGGGAGCAGATTTTTAAAAAGTCGCAGTTTGGGTTGGTGCTAGGGACCTTTGTGGTGGAACAGTAGAGGGATTTGGGAGGCTGAGCTTTAGCAGCCCAGTTTCTGTGCAGGAAGAACGGGTCTATGTAAAATGAGAGTTTTGAGGAATAAAAGTTGGCAAGTTTTGGAGCTGACAGCTGAGGATGGTGTGTTTCCACAGCACATCCACTCCTCCAGTGTTTCCCATCCAGATCATGATGTGGCAGCAGGGACACACACACTGATCTCCCACTCCTGAGCTAGGCCAGCCTCTTCCAGGCTCTGCTTCACCATTGTTGGCAGAACTCATGTGCACTGGAGTCACCCAAATGATGTCCATTTGGAGAGACTTCTGCAGCAGTCACCAGCTCACTGGTACTGGAGTACCAGGTCAGGCAGCTCTTGCTCAGGGAAGATGCCTGTTGAACTCCACAGGAATTTTCACCAAATAAGAACTGCAGGACTAGAATTGCAGCATGGCTGTGAAATAATTTATAGCACCATTGTGAAATATATGATCCAGACATCTTTGAAAGATGTCCCTATGGTGTATAGAAAACATTTTATTTTTGTAAGAAACGCCCAATTTATAAGTGTAGATGAAAATAACTTCATGGCTATTTACTATTTTTTTAATAAACTGGAATTGTTACTTTGTTATGTAAAGATAATAAATGAAATCGTTTTAGGGATTAGGGTAAATGAAATGACATTTTTGGTTAGAATGCACTTATGTTGCAGGAAAGAGTTATATTTTAATTAAAACATTAAATGTAAATGTTTCCAGATGTTCAAGCATTGTTACTCAGTGTGATGTTAGAGGTAGAGGTGAAAAAGTCTCATTTTCATCTTATAATTGCCTTTTTTAATGTTATTTCAAACCTGTTTGTATATCACAATCTTTTTAAATGCCTCCTTTTCATTCACAGATTTTCCAATACATATTGGTTCTCCTGCTCTGAGTACTTCTTACACAAAACATTTAGACATTTTCAGGTTTTAAGACTGTAAAGCATAGTAGCTTTCTCAATGTCTTTAAATTATATAAATTTTATATCCCCTTTCAAAATTTCCAATATGCTCCATCAGTTATTATCCCCATCAGCTGCCAAAGTATTAACATCAGTTGGAATGGAGTGAATAACAAAGCAATTTCAGTCAGCATAGTGGTTAATTGGCTGTGCAGTTGGATATGCATATTAGCAAGTGGGGTTTCTATATTATTATTTCTGTCAGTATGGCTTGTCAAGGAGGCACACAGTCTTCAGAAGGATTGGGGACAGTCTGCAGCACTGTAATCAAAAGTGGAATGTTGCCCATGGATTTCTGATAAGCATCTTTATACAAGTCCCACTGCCTTGGTACATGCATAGCTATTGATTGACTGGGGTGCCTTTACAAGAGCTAAATAAATAACAATGCTGTTGTCACTTATCAGCAACACCACTTTTGCCTCAGCCTGTGGTAACCATGTTTTTTAGATTTAAAGCATGTCTATTGTCTTTTAATCAAATACTCTTTGAAATAAGTTTTCAGAAGAAATTAATTTAGCATTCAATGCAGCGTACTTCCCGCTGTTTCTAATTTCCAAAGATGGATTTTTTTCTGATAGTGAAAAGTTGACTTGGCTTTAAGGGAAATTTCCTTCTGTCTCTTCATTTTACTCCAAGGGAGAACTCTGTAGATGAAACTACTATGCCCAGTGTGATTTAAGCACAACTAATTCTGCAATTCTAATATTTTCTCCCCTTTCTCACCCAGATGGTCATTACCATGGTAAACCAAGCTTGATTATTGTGATTTCAATGTGTTACTTAGTTTAGTTCACTGAAGTTTATCTTTTGCTTTTCCTTGGTCAAAGTTTATAGTAGTCTTTAACCTTTCTGAGCAATCAAGATGACATTGGTGACCTCTTTCTTGTCTTTTCCCAGAGTCAGTTAATTTATCTCTCTGTGATTAAGTTTGATGTCCTCGTGTCTATCACAGTATCTGTAATGCATTTTTCTAAGCTAACAACTTCCTTTCTAGTTTGTAAATATAGTGTAGGCAGATCTGATAGATCATGCTGTGATAATAAGCTGAATTGTGAATGTAGCTGTGATTATGAGGTGAATGGAATAGTCTAATTTGATGAAAGTTTATTTTATATAAAAACAGTGTTCTATACAATTAAAATTAACAAACATAGAGAGGCCATGTACTTACTATCATTTAGATATTATTTGCCTTCTGAATAGCTACATGGATGTCTGGAAGGGTCTTCCCTGCCTCTTTCTCATGACTTTATACACATTTGTGCACAGGCACATGAATGCTCTTACATATCATGGATTGTTCCATGATAATGAGAAAACAGTCCATAGTGCTGCATTGAAAAAATAGAGTTTCTCTGAGAGTTGAAAATGTTAAAAAAACTACTCAATAACAAGTCACTAACCACAAATGTAACTGGTCAGAAGAATAGAATTAATTATTTCTTTCCCCTTTAATTGACTGAAAAAGGTGAAATGAAGTGGGAAAAGAGGAGGGAAGAAAAAGTGATGTCACTCCATAGGACTGGGATGAGTTGGTTGGGAGGCAGTCATCATCTCTGACCCATGATTGTTGAAAGCACTGAAATGGTCAAATCCACCAAAACAGCCCAGATTAAGGGTATGACTGGTTCATGCACTGTAGGTGGCCTAAGAATCAAAAATATTTTTTTTTCTTGAGTTTGGTTGACAAAGAAAGCGTGCATATACAATAAGTACATGATATCTGGGATCCTGAATCCTAGAAGTCCAGACAAGGCTGGAGATAAGGCAGGGTTTATCTGGAGGGGTGAGGAATGTACATAGTCTTTTTTTGTTTGTTTGTTTGTTCCACGTATTTGAACTGTAAGTGGCACAAGGACAAGTCTTCCTTTAGGATCCATAGCTAGGTATATCCTGAAGAGCTTGCTGCTCAAACATGGAGAAACAGAGGCTCAACAACAGAAGATTTGCTCAGATCCTTCTGGCGTTCAAGGACCTTAGCAGGGGATGCCCTTGGACAACTACTCCAAAATGTTAGAAATGTTCACTTTTTCTTTAGCTCTCTTTTACTGCAGCTGTACATGCAAAGAAATACCAACAAGCTTCTAAAGCAAGTTGACTGCTTTCTGAATGTGTTCTTTTATCCCTGCATATCTGCAACTGAATTAGGGCTTCTCTAATTTACTTAATTAATTCAGCTCATCTGCATTTGTAAAATAAAGAACAGAGAATGACTAGACTTGGAGAAATTTCAAAAAAACATGAGAAAGTTTCTCTACCTTGAAGAAGAATCAGATATAGTCTTAATCCATGTTTGCATTTTTGAATTACTGGAGTTGCTTGTGTTTCTCAGTGACAGCAGCTCTAGAGCTCTGCAAGTAGCTGGAGAGATGGGGACAAATTCCTGACTGACCAGTGGAGATGAAGGGACTGAGTGCTACAAAAGGCACTGTTTCTAATCGTTGACCCAAGGCTGATTTGGTTTTATTGAGGTCAAGCCCAAAATTTCCACTTCATGACCTGATTTGTTTTGCCTCTGTCAGACAGGATGTGTCTCAAGCACACAGCGTGCTTCTGTTCTGGTCCCCCTCCCTGAAACAATGCTGCCTAAATTGTGAACAAAATATTGCAAATAATAACACAAACACATGTATTTTTGAAATTTTTGATGTAGTTAGTGGAAGTGCTCACTTTATTTCACATGACAAGAATTATGAGGGAGCTTTCAGTGAATATAATGAATTGCCATATTTATGGAAAACATATGAGCATGAATTGAATCATGCCGTTATTTTGGGTTTGGATAGTCAGTGCCCACAGAGAGGAGTTTAGAAGTTGTGACAAAACAACAGATGTGAGATTAGCCCCTTTGGCTGTGTCTAAATGGATGCATCCTAAAATCCTGGTGTCCCAGTTGGTCAGAACATTCTGTGGCGCTCGTCCAAGCCCCATCTTTCCACTCATCCTCTTCTCAGGCTGGTTTGTGTTTGCAGTTTGTCTTGCTGTGGATTTTAAATCTGCCTGGGGCATGCACCCCAACCCTGGCATTCAGAGCAGCTCTCAAATACTGCTGTTGATTACTCAAAAAAAAAAAAAAAAAAAAAAAAAGAAAAAAAAAAGAAAAGAAGAAGTGCTGTGAATGTCCTCTTCCTAAATAACCTGTTATCTCAAGTGAGGCTAAATGGAGCTTCACATGGGCAAGTGAAGGTGAGGATAAAGACTAGAGTTGTTTTATTGCTTGAAAGTTTTTCCAAGCAACTTTTTGTTTCTTGGAAATTCTATTGAATTTGGGGGAGTGTGACTGCTCCCATTATACCTCATCTATTAGAAGACTTTATTTTTCAAGTCCTGTGGTCTAAGAAACTTGCACTATGGTGGTGTTAGAAATTGTTGGCTAGAAGGTGTCATGTATGAGGGCACATAGGCCAAATGATCATTTTGCCTGTGCTGACTTCTAATCGGAACCCAATTATACAATAAGATTGAAGCCAGAACTAATTTTGTAATGATGCTTTTTAATGTTTGTAACATTTTCTCACATTAGCTACTGAAGCTTCTTTCCACCACTCAGCACAATTTGACAGCTTGAGCTGTTGTCTGACATGAGTGTAGTAAAATCCACTGTATGGCATTTAGAAGGAGAACTTGGTGAAGAAAGAATAGTAGCAGCATTATTTTGCAGCAACAACAGCAAAAACAAACATCTCATTTTGAAATGTTTGACTTTCTTACTGTTAGAAACATTACAAAACTGCAGTTAAGCATGCAGATAAGAGGAGTTATTGGTCTGCTAGGAAGGACAGTGGCCCATAAATGCCTAACCCAGACATTTAAATTGCAGTAGTAGCTGGCATTGGTTTTGGCAGTTGTATGATTATCTAAATGAAAGTGCAGCTCCCACATAAGTGTGCAGAAGCTTAGCTTCAAAGAGCCTGAGGTCAGCAGAGGTATATAATTAAACTGGGAAAAACATGTGATGTATCTTCTACATATCAACAGAGGCAGCTATTGATGTTGATATAAATCACAAATGACTTATCTGAGGATTCCTGAGATCCTATTTGCTCTTGTAGGATAACTTTTCCAGGCCAGGGAACTTACAGATTTTGGAAAGGTGGTTTCACTGAAATCGGTGTATCCTGTATTGGTTTTGCTGGCATTTGAGATAGGGATGAACGTCAGTGTTTCAGTACAAGGTTGCTGCTGGAGATATGAAAAAGACTTATCCTAAGCTGGTCATAGCAACAGTGGTGAGAGTAAATAAATAGGTACGGATTTTGCAAAAACTTTTTGTTTGTTTCTAGTCACTAACTTGAGCTCAGCTGGCTATTCGATAATCACTCTCTTCCTTATTTCATTTTTCCAAATGTAATTAATTGAAAGGCAAAAAACCCTTAAAAATATATATGTAATCTAGGAATAATTTTACATGTGCTTACAGTGTGTGGTGGTACTTTGTCTTCTGTAGAGGTCAGTTAATTGACAAAGTATAGTTTGGAGAAAAAGGAAGATCAGAGGGAGAAAATAAGCAATCATTATGGCTAAATGAGACTTAGTGTAAATGAGTTCAAGGTTGCTAAAAACTGTCTGTTTCTGTCACGTGGAAAAGTAGTACATGCATTAACCCTGCATATGCACTGGTGTCTCTCCAGTGCTGCTGCCTGTCTTGGCACAGGTTTCTCTGGAACAGTTATTCCTGTTTCACAGAGAGGAGCTGAGACACACTGAATCAGCTTTGCATTCATCTCCTCCTGAATGACTCAAAGAGATCACACACTGGCCAGATTGGCCCCTTAAAATTCCCTCTGTGTCCCTTGTGCACTTGCCCGTGGTGTGAGAGCCGGAGCTGGGGCATGGCCAGGGTGTGTAACACCCTGTTCTCCACTGGCACAGCTCAGAGCAGATCCCATGCTGGCTCAGCATATGCCAGGCTTCAGGCATCCCTCTGGGAGCCATTCCTTAGGCAAGCTCTTCCCACTGCTGCGTGTCAAACCAAAACCAGCACAGCACAGTTTAGGGATTATTCTGCTCTTTCTTTGCTTGTGCTTGTTAATGAACAGCCATGTGGTTTTTCCCAGGAATACACACATGTGCCTACCTAAATGTGAAAAGTATCTTTCCATAAGTCACACAGAAGCCTGGAATGGGAAAAGGAATTAAAGACTTGAGTTCTGTGTTGCTGTTTCATTCCATTTTGTTGTGTCAATGCTAAGATCCTGGAGCATTTAAATGATTACTGAACAAATACCATTCTTCCTTTCTTTGCTGTGTAGGTCACACTGTAGAATTCACAGAACTGACATGTAGGGAAAAAACCCAAAAAACCCAAAACAGGAAAAGGGGTATGTAAAGACATGGGAGAGGGCAGGAAGAAAAGGAAAATGAGTTGAGCAGACAGCATACCCTTGTTTAAGATAAACAGGCATATTTTCTTCCTCCGAAAATTTCTGTGTTTCCCTCACCCCCTCCCCACAGAGTAACTCCACAGTTATCTGGTTTGATTTTTATAGAACTACTGTAATTATTTTAGATGTAGATAGGGCTAAAATATAGATCTTTGTGTGTGCCAGCACACCAAACTTTGAGCTCTCATGCCCTCACAGATAAGCTTTGAAAGTCTTTTGGTGTAAGTCAAATCTTTCCAAACTCCCCATCATTGCTTACATTTCTGTGTCCATAAGAGGGGCAGTACCTTTAAATATTGTTCTCTGCTTGTTTTGTAATTCCAGTTGCTCATGGTATCTGATGTCTATTAAGTGAGAAGGGCAATCATAATGCATTGAGTCGAGATTTGAACTGGTGGCTTCACCTCGTGTCATTTTGTTTTACAGATACCGTTTGCCATTTAAATGTTCCCTCTCCATGTAATTGCTCTGGATTTTTGAATGTTGGCATCAGTAGGGAAAGTATTTTCTCTCCATTCCGTGAGTGAATGTGAATGAGGTGAGGATTTAATTCAATGAAGACAGTTTTGTTGAAAAGGATTAGTTGCTTTCATTTACTGTAGGACTGTTAGCATAATTAGCAGTTTATCAGAATGATTTCACAGGCCATTTTTTGTGACAATGACCGGGGCAAGGCTTTCTAGACTGCTGTAAGACTGTCTGATTTACCATGTGCAATACCCACAGATATGAAGAACCAGCAATCACAGAGAGAAGGTCAGCAGTAGCTTTCTTTTATCATTTTTTAAAAAATAATATGTAACATGTCTTTTATTTATTATCTTAGTGGATGTTACAGTTTTTAATATTTGTATTATGGTGGCATCTAGAAATTTCAGTCAGAGGTTATGAGCCCATTGTGCTAAGCAGATGGATTGAATAGAAAAAGACAAGAAAGCAGAGGAAATAATCACTCTACTGCTGACAGTACTCTCCAGGGTAAGTTTCAAAATAGCTCAAGAGCTGTATAAAATTAATAAGCTGTTCCCCATGTACTGAAATCCTCTTTCTTGTTACACTGGCACAAGGGATCTCTGTAGAGAGGAGTGGCTGCAAATAAGATTTGCAAGAGGATGGGGCTGAAGATTGTCCCTAAGTCCAGACTTTACTGAATGCACACTAACATGCATCAAAGTGCTCTGGATGGAACTTGTCCACTACAAGATCTCTGCATGGATGAAGTCTGTCTAGTCCCTCAGTGCAAGGTTTATTTGGCATAAAATTTGAATCAGTGTCCTTTTGTTTCTTTGGCATCTTTTATAACTTTCTTCATTCACAGCAGGAAGAGATGAGAAATCAGGCAGTATTACTCTTATCTAATAGAAATGTAATGTTAATTAGATATTTTAGTAGATCTTGGAGGTATTAGGTCAATTTGTATTCTCTGATGTAGACAGATGTTTTCTCAGGCTCTAGATTTGCAGTATGGTATAAAGTTTTTAATTTTGTTGAGGCATTTTTACAATGCTATTTTTTCATTCAGTATAGATTCAGTGCATATATGCAGTAGAAAAACTAAAGATATAACACTGAATCATAATTAGAAAAGAAAAAAACCCTGTTACCTGTCATGCAGAAAACCCTGACATAATAAATGCCATCATCATATTTCACTGCTATCATAAATAATTATTCAGCACATGTCCATAGGCTCAATTTATTGTATCATATTCACTTAAATGTGTTTATGAAACGATCCTTCAGCACACACATGGGTTTTATCAAATTTTAGATTCCTTGATAAATGGCACAGACCTTTTTTTTGCTACATGGCACAGTCTGTCATACCTCTAATCTAATTTTGAAATAGAGGTATTCTTAGATATTCTTCTAATAAGGCTATTTGTCTTGCTACAGTTATTCCTCCTTTGCTTATTTTCTTATAGAATGGATTAAGATTTAATAATGATGTATTTTCTAATAAACAGAGCTAGAAGACAGCTTATTCCATTACCTTAGATATATCCTAGTTACATCTTCACTGGTGCCCATTAAATGTTCTTGTATAGTACTTAGCAATATATAAAAGGTTTCTTGTTTTTGATTTCAGCAGAGACATCAACCCAATTGTTCTGAGTTATGTTACATAATTGTCAAGAAATTAAATATGCACAATGAAGATATAGTAGTTGAAATGTAGTGGCATATATCTAATATTTATAGATAACCCTTTTAAAGAAGTCAGGATGTATTTCCATGTTCAGCCTTTCTATCTTAATCTAAATCATGGCCTCTGTGTTTTCTTTTGCAGTCAGTCAGTCAGCCAAAGATCCTTTAGAACATTTACCCTGCAGCTTTGCAATTTTAATTATCTGATAAAGTGTATTAAATTGTGGTATGGGAGAAAACAATTACAATTTCTCAGTAAGTTCATATCTTACTAGTAGTTTCCAGGAAATGGAATCCAAGATTATAACAGATTTGAGAGAAGAGACCTCTCCAGTTCCCTGCTGGTCCTTTGCATTTCAAATTTGGGTCTTTAGGTAGTGTCATCACTGGCACTCAGTGTTGCTGATTCAAATTGTTGTGTTTTGTCCAGTAAACTTGTTTTAGGTCTAATTTCAATACCCACAGACTGTGCAGATTCACTAATGCAGTGATATTGTGCACAATAAACTCTCTCTGACATCATTCCTCCATACTCTGAAAATACTAAATTAAATATGAATAAACTTTACTGTTTACTGTAAAAAGTGTGAAGTGTGAAGTTTCTGCACCCTGTGTCCACAGTGATTGAATGAGCTACACCCTCTCCAGCTCAAGGTGCTGCCAAACCCTGGTTTTCAGGTCTTGTCATCAGGCCTGGCCCTGAGGTGTGTCTGTACCAGGAGATGCAGAGGATGCTGCTGACTGTGGTCAGTGACACCCAGGCCAGATCCTTTCCTGGCAGAGATAGTTGGAAGGTGTATTTTGCAGTGTTTCATGACCACACCTTCCAGGAAGGCTGCCAGTTAGGTTTGGTGCCTACATTGCTTTTCAAAGCATTTGTGCTGGCAGATCTGTTGGAGATGCAGGACTCTTCAAATGTCAGTGAGAGTTATCTAAACAAAGGTGTGATTGCACCAGTGGATAAATCTTCCTCTTCATTGCTACAAACTCCAGAAGCAGGAGAACATTTCTGGTGTGTCAGTGAGCTACAGCTCTCCTTCCAGCCTGATCAGCATCCCCAGCTGGTAGCTAGGGAGGGAAGCTAATGCCTCACAAGATATGGGCAGTCCTGTTTAATTTAAGAAAGGAGACAAAGAGCTTTCACTGCTGCTTGTTTTATGTTCCTGGGAATCTCATGTAGCAGTAGAATCTTTAGTGGATAAAAATTGTATAGGGTAAACACTATTACCCAGATAGGCAAATGAATTATCTCTGACGTGAAAGCTACACATGCTGAAATATTATCCAGGTATTTTAACAATTTAAAGGATGTCATTTTATATGCTGGTTATTTCTTAAATGTTCCATTAATTTAAGAACTCTCTATATAAATGCTAATTTAATTAAAATGTCTTTGTATTTTAAATATAAATGAAAACAACAGGCTAAAGCCTTGTTGAAAGTTAGCATGGACCTCTACTTATGCATAATTTTTGTTATCTTCTGCAGCACTGTCTTTGTGTTTGTTTTTTTTTTTCTTTAAATGAACAATATGCACAAACATTTCCTGTCTCTTCTTTTAAAATTTCTTATAACAGAGTATTTTTGACAGGTCACTTTTGCTTTCAGAATTAAAATTTCCCCCACAAATGGTTCGTAAGAATAACAAAACAGTGTTTTAACTTGGTAGGCATGATGCTGATACCAGTTGGCATTTAGCTGTCCCATATACTAATTCATGCATGTGAAATAAAATGATTATACTTAGAATTTTTGGTCTTTTATCCAGTCCCTATCAGAGAAGATGACTTTAAATGAAAAACAGTTATAATTTTTGTTTTCTTTTTACCAATAATTCTTTATTGAAAGAAGAAAGTAATGCTTTGCCTCCTATGTAAATATGCTTTTCTGAAAATACACCTACATAAGGGCCAAATCAATCATTTTCAGGCGTGGTAAATATGATAAGCTGGGAGCCTTGAAGGAGAGCAGAGTCTGCAGAAGAGGCAGACTATGCATGGGATTGTGTGGACATACCAGATACCCCAGTTTCACCACCAATAATACGATTCCCTTGTTAAGATAGTTTCTTGGTTGTGTTATAAACCTTCAGCTGTCTTCACCTGTCATCTTTGGAAACCTGTGCTGGATTCAAAATTATGGGCTTTTTGAAGCAGACTGGTCTTCAGTCCTGCCCATGTGTGCATATGGATGTATTTGTGTGTGTACATTTTCCCTTTAATAAAACTTGTGCCACGATTCAAACCCAGGCACCAAGCAAGGCCCACCCTCAGTCACTCACTCACCACCAGCAGCATGAAGGAGAGAATCAGGAGAGTTAAGGTGGCAAAACTCATTGTTTGAGATAGAGATGGTTTAATAAGTAAGACAAAAGTCATGCATGCAAGCAAATCTGAGGACTTTGTCCACCTCCTCCCATGTGCAGAAAGGGTTCAGCCATCCCCAGGACAGCAGGGCTTCATCAGATGTAACAGTGACTTGGGAAGATGAACACCATCCCTCCAAATGTGCCTCTCTCCTTCCTTCCTCCCCCAGCTTAATATGCTAAGTGTGATGCCACATAGATTCTGATCTCCTGTATCCTTAGCAATTAGACTTTGTTCACCTGTGTCAACTCGGAAAAGCTGCCTTTGTATATAAAGGTGTGATTTCAGCTTTCTGTGTGTCCCAAGCAATTGCACGATTGTGTTCCCATGGAGTATTTGATCAGGGCAAAAGTGAGGAGTTAGTTTTATTGCCAGTTGTTCTCAGGTTCCCCATTGGTAATTTTAAAATTCCTCTCTGCCTCCTGTAGGGCTGGTAACAATCTTGAGTAAAATATTTCATGAATTAATGGATAAGGAACAATATTCTGTAATTATTATTTAAAAAGGGATTTACATGTATTCTTCTTAGGTCAGGAATTTGCAACAGTGTCATCTACTGCTTTAAAAGATGGTTAAGCCAAAGGGTCAGCAACAGCATCAGGTCAGCAACAGCATCAGGGATTTTAATGTCTTGTTTGACTGTGCAGGAATATCTCATTTCCAATTGCAGCAAGCTTTTTTTTTTTTCTATTTTTTCTTTTTTTTCTTTTTTTTTTTTTTTTCCTCTCTAACAATAGAATATAATAAACCATGAATCTGGTTAGTTGTGTTTGATCTCTCATATTTTAGGCGTCTGTGGTGGGAATGATGAAGTAGCTGCTGTGTTTATATATAATTCCCACTGATGCATAAGCACGTTTGAGAAGACAGGCTGAGTTTAGATCCAGATCTCCTATGGCTGAATTGACTAGAGGAAAACCTGTAATTGCAGCATGGGTTCAGAGCAATAATGACAAATAATTACTGTTTCCAGAAGGGAGACAAAGGTTTATAATTTCACATGTGCTATTAGTGCAGGCACTACTGTTGCCTTGTGTACTGTGCTAAGAAGGATCTTTCCCTCCTCTAGCTTGGGAGATTTCTAAATGCCTGTATAACCTAAAATTCATTTTGGATTTTTTCTACTTCATGTTCACAATCAAATTCTCTTGTAATGGGTGTTTAAGTATCCATAGAAGACTCATAGCCCTGATATTAATTTAGCAAAAGAAACATGAAAGTGTCACCTGTGTATGTTGTTAAAGTCTCGTTTCCATTTGAGGGTCAGAAAAAATCATTTTTCCACAGCAGATAGGATAGAAAGTGCTGTTTCCAGGTTCCATAATCAAGACAAATACAACTGCCTGTTGCCATGCACCATATATTTTCCACATTATAGTAATGGATGCACTGCTGCCACCTGCTATGTCAGGACTTGCAGCTAATTGGAATAAGTTATGTGTGTTCCAGTTACACTTACGGTCTATAAAAGGCTGCTTTGTCCTAAACTAGATAATAATTTTTGATGGATTTCCTTATGGTAGCAGATATTGCTGTACTCTGGTGAGAACCATTGTTTTTCATAAACACAGGTGTTATCTGCACATATTAAGGCTTTAGAGAGGATTCTTTCTTCCTGAGCTTATGCTAAGGTGTATGTGATATTCAGTGAGATGATACAACCCGGTAAATCCTGAAATCATGAATAGATGTGGCTAAAACTTTACCATCCACTCATGGCTGCTGCCTGAAAAACTGCTAAGTGCCCTGCTGCTGCTTCAGCCTCAGATCTTTCTTAGTCTCATCAAAAGCTGTTACATCCTTCAGTTCCTGGAGAAGAGTTCAGGCCATATGAATCAGAGGTGAGATAACTGCAGGGGTAAGAAGCACCCCTGAGTGTGCAAGGTGTACCCTGTACAGCACAGTCCACTTGACCTGTTGGGGACGTGGCAGATCCTCTGCTGCCTCAGCTTCACCCAGACAGGTGGGAATTGTCCCCAGGACTTATAAAATGTGTGACATTCCTCCTGTGTTTTCTCTGAATTTCTCTGCATTGGTTTTTTTCACTGTGGTTGGAATCTCATCATTTCGTGGCAGGTGCAATCTTGTCTCAAGGTATAACTGTGACATCAAAAATATAAATGTGACACTTTTTAGGTGAGATTAATTTCTGGAATATAAATCTAACTGGAATTGGTACCTGATGGTTGCAATCTAAGTCTACACTCATGTAACAAGAGCTGGAGCTGTATGATTACCAGAGCATAGTACATACAAGTTTTAAAATAAATTTGCCTATAATAAGTGATTTCTTACTTTTGAAAGATCCTTGTGCTTTAATGATTCCTTAATACTCAGAGAAGCAGATTTGGCATGACAGAGTGACAAAGGGAATTAATTGTAAGTGATCCATTTTTGCTCCTGTGCTCAGTCTGGAGAGCAGGTATTTCAGCTCCATCAAGCAGCCTTACCTCCTCAAAGAGGAGAAATTCTTGGTTTTTTCTCTCAGACACCTCATTTGGTCCCAAATATCAGGTCCCAAACCTGCTGAAACTGCAGGTTTCATCCTTCAAACCTTTACCTTTCTTACTTCAAAAATAACTGAATGGCCTCTTTTCTTTGCCCTTTTTCTCCACCAATATTTTCCACTGCCTTTTTTAGATTAAATGGTAGGTGATCCTCAAGTCTATGGCAAATCATTATAAAAACCAGGCTAGTTATTCTCTAAAAGTAAAGAGAGAAGTACATGATTGTGTGCTATGAAAATATGAGACTGTTTGAATTTGTATTTTATGGTGAAATAGCATGCATCATGATGGCAATAAGAAAAAAAATAGGGACATTACACAGAACATTAAATGATAGAATTTTTAACACTATGAATTTCTTTTGTACCCCTCCATGTCCCATTTCAATGTCATGACAATACCATTTATTGTTAGCCAGCCTAAATAGTGAGGAGAGCTTCCAGAAAGCAAACTTCAGTCTTAGAGGCTTCTTGTGTCAGGAAGAAAAGAAAGCTTCTCTGGTGCCTTCTAGTAAAGGTATTTGCTACTTGTTTTGGGTATCTCCATCAGTTCATTGGAGAACAGTTTTACAAAATGCAGGAAGATACCCCCCCCCCTTTTTTTTTTTTCTTTCTAGATGTATCCTAAAACCAGCTGCCATAAACCTGTGAATTAAACATGTAAACAGGAGAACTTGTCTAGATTTGTGAAATAGTCTTCTTGGTTCAGAATACACTAACTAAATATGTATAAATTATGTCTGCTCTTTTCAACTCTGGTTGAGTGTTGGTTTGTGTTTTTTAGTAGACAATTCTTGTCTGCAAACTTATTTTTAGAAGGAACTGAGATGTGAAATGCATGAGCCATCTTAGTAAAGTTGGGTTAGTTCTTTAATTGCTAGTCCAGCCAGCCTTAACTTTTTGGTACAGTGGATTTTGTCATGGGCAAGTGTAAGTAGAAATGGTTGTTAGCCTAAGATTGTCAATGTCTTGGCTGTGATTAATCATTTTCCTTTAAATGCGATTAATCATTTTCTTTTAAATAAGATTAATAATTTTCCTTTAAATCTGTGTTAATCAAAGACTTAGTTATTTAAAAAACCTGAAGGATCTGAGAAATGCCCTTTGTCTTTGATCATCTCTTAAACTTGTAATTAAAAATATCTAAAGCTAATAAGAGGTTTTTTTCTCCAAAAGTTTGCCAAAACGGAAGAAGCTAGCTAGATTAATTAATCTTTGCTCTTGCTGAGAGCAGAATGTATAGACTTGGAAGACTGAGAGCTGCAAAGCTTTATTTTGTGCTGAAATCCCATCTACATTTGCAGAGGAGTTTGGGTTTAGAAGGGGCTACATAAAGCCTTCTCTTTCTCAAGCATTTTTAGAAACTGTTTTCACCAGGCAGGAGCTAGGAAATAAAGATTAGGAAAGGAATTCAAAAATGCTTATATTCCCTTTTTTATTCTATCTGCAAATCTACAAAAAATTACTGTGCTAAGTCACTAAATATTCCCCTACTTGAATGGGGCAGACTTTGAGTCAAAAACTGTTTATCATAACTAGGTAGACAAACAAAAGCCTAATTGCATGGGAACCCAACAACAGCCTTCCAGTTTCTGAAGGGGTTCTGCAAGGAAACCGAAGATGGACTCTTCAGGAACTGCAGTCATAGGAGCAAGAGTAATGGGTTCAAACTGAAAGTGGGAAATTTAGGTTAGATTTACTGTGAGGGGGGTAAAGCACTGGAACAGGCTGCCCAGAGAAGCTGTGGATGCCTCATCCCTGGAGGTGTTCAAGACCAGGCTGGATGAGACCCTGAGCAAGATGGTCTAGTTCCATGCCAAATTCCCATGGCAGGGAATTTGGAACTAAATGATCTGTAAGGTCTCTTCCAGCTTGACCATTCTATGATTCCGTGACTCTTTATCCATTCTATTCCACTTTACCATGTTTTGTCCTTTTCCTCCTTTCTTCAGTCCTTGCCAGGGATTGTATTTTTCAGTACCAGTTTGCTCACAGTGGCTCCAGAAGAAACTGTGACTCAAGAAATTATTCCTGTCTGGGGAAAGGTGGTCTTTTATACACGGTCCCAAGGTGTATTACTACCACAAGATTCATTCACCTAATTCATATTCCATGACTCACAATTCTAATGAGGTCCTGGTTATTCATGCAATAGTTATTCATAGCTTATTCCCTACCTATTAACATACAGTAACACTGGGCTCTGATACTTACTTTTGAAGAATATTGCAGCAATCAGTTCCTCTTAAAATATTTACTTCACATGCAACAGTTACCTCTTGTTTGCTCTATGAATGTGTTCTCTGAAGGTGAGCAATATAAGTCAAGTAAAAGCCCAGCTGTGGAAAGGTGTGTTGAAGATGCACATGGTAACCTTGTAACATTTTGTCTTGGCTCTTTTTGTAATTTTACACAAGGAAAGGGACCTATCACTAGATAGATATTGAGAGGATGTCACAGTTATGGTGATTCACATATAGCAACTCTGCCATGACAGAGAAAGAACCACATGTACAAGGAAGTAATATGAGCTGAAATGTAGTAATGCAGGACAAGAACAGAGAGTGGCATTACATTATTCTGTGGAACAGAATCTGGGACTGCTGCAGGGGAATGAATACATGATACATAATATGGACGACTGTATCATGTAGATTATTTAATATATTGAAACACTGATGTATAATGCACTATTGAAATGGGGTGTATAATGTGTTTTCCATAGAGAGAATTTTCTTTCAGTCCTCCTCTCTTAGGCATGGACATAGTGGAATATATTGTGCTAAAAGACTAGATGACCTTGCCTCCATTTATGAAAGGAGAAGAATCTATAAATGAGCTGTTTCATAAAGAGGACTATGTGATTAAGAAAATTGGTTTCCAAAAGTAGCAGCATCAGGGTCAAATCAATCTTGGTCACAATCAAAGAGTATACATTTATTTTCTCTGAGTTCTGTAATAATATTTTGACAGTTGCAGTGCTCAAAAAAATTAGAATCGTTACATTTAAGGAAAATTGAAGCTATCAACAAGGAGGGCTTATTTATGTGGAATAAACATTCAGTCAACAGAAAAGCTTTAATTTTAAAGTGTTTACTCTGGACATTTTTCCCCTGGAGATTGGTTGCATATACACTCCATCAGTCTGCCCACATTCTGCATCCAATTAGGTTTTCTTTTCATTAGTAAGTAGTATTTTTTCATGCCACCCCATTGATTTATAATAACTGTAAGCTTAATTAAGAGTATCTTTTTTTCTTTTTTTTTTTTGTAAGAAAATCAAGAGGATCAAGTGGAATTGCTTACCATTCCACTTAAAGCAAATATAATGCCTTACTTGTTGAAACTAGAAAAACTCTCCCTAAGGATTTTTAAATGCCTTTTACAGGTGTGAAAAAGATCTCGTGTTTTCAACAAATACATCCATAAAGAATTTTCACACATTTATAAAACCTGTTGCTAAACTGGGGAGAAGTCTTGTTTCTTAATGTAGGTGACTAAATGCTTCAGGAGATGTGTCTCCCCCAAGGCACTCAATTTAAATGCCAGCCTATTTAATGTATTCTGTAAGAACAGAGGCACAGCTTATAAATAGAACATTAAAGCAGTTTTATACCGTGCATGTTGGCTAAAGGTCCTACTATCAGTAATTTTTTTCAGCTGTTGTGTTTCACTGATTACTTGTGTGGATGTACTCAGCTGGGGTAGAAGGGGTTGATTTGTGGCAAGTATTTGGGGTGTCTTAGGGAAACATGAGGCTGTTTCAGCAGCTGGATGTAACTCCTGATCAGAGTTTTTTTAAGTGAGTGAGTTTATCAAGATGCAAGCTGAGAGAGATGCCTTTCTGATCCAACAGTGCATAGGGATGAATAAAATGGGGTAATAATTTTATAGACTTATAGAATCATTTAGGCTGGAAAAGATCTTTAAGGTCATAGAGTCCAACCATAAACCTAACTTTGACAAATGACATTTTTGCATACAAGTGTCCAGGTTCAAAGAAAGAATACTATTTAAATTCTGTACATAGTATACATTGCAGTTGGTAGACAGAGCTGAATTATATATGAAGATATAAATAAGTTTATACTCTGGAGCTCCTCCCTAATCCAAAGCCCATTAGGGTCAAAGTAATAATCTAAAGGATAACTCAGTGGAGTCATTGTATGGTGTGCAGAAATCCCAACAGAGTAGCTCTTAAAACGAGACTGCTTGATTTTTTCTTTTTTCTTTTTTTTTCTTTCTCTTTTCATCTCCCAGCTTCTGTATCTGCTTTTCCAATGCCTAATTTTTTTCTCATATTTATTGCATTTTTGTTTGCAACTGACCAGCCCAAACTTTTTTCACCCTTCTCTTTGGTTCACTTTATTACTCCATCTCATGTTTTCAGTTCTTATCTTTAGGAATACCCTTTCTTATCCTTTTTGAATGTATAAACCTCCCTCTTAGCTCTGTGCCTTCAGCTGCCCAACAAGATCAGTAGGGAGTCTCTCTTTCCATTTGAGCTGAGTCCACCTTAGAAGCAAAGACGTGCTGAAGCTCATTCACTCAGTATCAAAAGGATGCTTCAAATGCCTCATTTAATTTGCTGCTTTGTTGGTTCATTGCATTGACCTGTTCTGGCACAGGATAAAGTCTTCCAAAGCTCTGAGGCCATCTGAAGAGTCAGAGGATGTGTCTCCATGGGAAATCCAGGTGAACTGGTCCCACTTTCTGAAGGGATCAAGAGCCATATGTCCTAGGAGCACTACTCAGTAGCCTCACCCTGTGCTAGGCAGGGTTTCTGGGTGCCACCAGGTGTGTGAATTTTTAATTTCTGGTGAAAAACTCTGTAGAGACATCTTATTTATAATGTATATACATATAGCCAAGATCCTAAATCACTTCTGTAGGCAGCTTGTTGATGTCCTTTCAGAATTTTGTCTAAAGGTGTAAATAGCCTTTGTCAAAGGAAATAAACTGATTTAGCTCTTAATCATTATTAGTTGTGGAATTAGGCAATATTAATTAGCTATCAAATTCTAATTTAGGCCCATACTTTAATGAGATTATGTGGATGAGTTTGTATGAGATGGCTGGGGAGTGAGGCAGGGGAACTGGAAGCAGGATTTTGTGAAATAATTACTCTGAAAGCTACCCAAGTCAACAAAAACGTTGTTTTCTTTAAAAAGACAAAAAGAAAATTCCCCCAATATTTTTTAAAATCCCACAACATTTTAAATAGGTAATCTGGGGTCAGTTTCTTCCTCCTTTCATGAGGAATGTACATTGATTTCAAGGACTGTGCTGTAATGGCAATGTGTCATTTTTTACTAAAATCAGTAGAAGGACATGGAGGATTTCTAGAGGAGCAGGAGCATGAAGGACATGCCTGGGAAACTGTGAGCACCTATATTCTTTCAGAGTGCAAGAATTAGGGATCTCAATTAACAGAAATCTGGTGGCCCTGTTATTTCACTGCAGTACTAAGATTAGCTGTTATTGAGGAGTCCCCCACACTCCAAACTTTTCTGTGTGTTCTATTGAAATAGAGTTTGAGCAGCACACACCATAAATCTGACATGCTCTTCATTTCAGTCTTCATCACAGCCTTGGATCTAGCAAGCTCCCTTTTATCTTGAATGAAAACCTCATCAGTCTGATATATTTGAATAGATTTGCACTCATGGCTAAGGAAGATGTGGCTTAATCCTCCCTAGAAGAATTTAATGCAATAGATTGTGGGTAAAAGCAGCCTGCAATCTTTAAACATTTGAAAGAAGAAGAACTTTTCAGCTTTAAAATATTTTAAAATATTTCAGCAATATATATTCCTTACATAGCATCACTCACAATCTGTGGCATCCTCTTCAGTTCTGCTATTGTTCCCCTTTTATCTCACCAAGAATAAAAGGATGCAAATGGAAGTTTGCCATAAATAGGAAGTATGTTATTGTGATTTTTGCATTAATTTTGCCTTAATCACTAGCACCAAAAGCCCCTTGTTTTGTAGTTTTGGTGTGTTGTCATTTTCTAGAAGGCAGAACAATTTGTTTCTCTTTAACTAAGGTAAAAAAAAGGAAAAAAAAAAAAAAACTCAAAATTTTGTGTGGTTTGTTTGGTAGACCCTTAAAGCACGAGTAAAACTGGATGTGAGTGTGGAGTTGCTGTATATCATTAAATCTGTTGCACAGAGTTTGCTAATTAAAAGTATGATACAGTAATATTGCATGAAGTCATTTGATAAACATGGAGTACTCTTGTGCCTTTGCATTTTAAACAGGTGCTGTTCAAAAACATGTAAGCTATCTCCACATAAATTAATTTTCCCTCAATGTACAGTAGCTCAGGGTTTTCAATGGCATGTTTTTATTATTTTTGTCACTTCTGGGACTTTTTTTAGTGGCTTTGTTTATTATTTTTACCATCCTGTTTAACAAGGTTAATATTTAGAATATGAGACTTTATTTGTATAGTGGATTTGTAATTAAATGTAATCAGACCATTTTATCTTGATGAAGCTGAACTGCATACAAAATAGGAGAGAATGACAGCTACTCATTCTCTCTTCTGTAGCAGTGACTATTAGTAGTGGTATAGTAGTTATCACTAAATCTGAGCTATGTTTCCTGGTTAATATACAATATATTATTTCTATGTTTCAATTGACATGTGTAAACCATATAAAAGCTGAAGTATCTTAAGACTAAGTTTTAGGGACTATATTCTCTGAGGTGGTAAATGTGCTTAAATGTAGGTCTCTCAGTTTGAAATACTGCTTTTCAAAGTGGGAAAAGTACTTCTGTGCATAAAAAGTCACATATGTCATGAAAACACTTAAGCTGTTTTCTGGAATGACATTACAGGTGTTCTAGTGGGATAACAAGAAATATAATATCTATAAAACCACAATATATATTATAGGAATGTAAAAAGTAAGTTTCTAAAAATCTGGACTGACCCTCAGTTTGCAACAAAGTGTTAAGCAGACATGGCCACCAAGACAAGAGAAAGTCTGCCCACTGCAGATCTGCTGTATTTGTTTGAAATGAGCAGACATACATTAAACATGTAGGTATACACAGAAAACGAATAGACAAAAACAGACATGAATTTATTCTTTCATATTATTTTAGTTAACCTACTTTAAAATGTAGAAGAAAGTATTCCCTAAAAATTCAGTGTAGCACACAGCAACTTTCCAGTTCTCTATGTAGCTGGGTAACCATGTGAAATTAAGTTTTGTACACTTTTCTACTCTGTACAATTCTGTACTGTTCTGTGGGACAATGTGAAGGTTTCTTCCCTCTGTCCACCTCCCGTTCTCCACTTTTTTTTCTTCTCCTGTTGATCAATGACAGGAGGAAAGGATGGACTGTGGGGAAGATGCCACAGCTGGCCACTTTTTTCCAAGGAACATTTCCATGTGGTTCTTGTTTCATTTCCAAAGTCTGGCTCATGGGACACTTAGTTTTCTCAGCATGCTTCAAGTTCCTTCCGTGCCAGTGAAATCTTAATGTTATTAAACACATGTGATGTGTTTACATTTTGCACTCACTACATATTTGCTTTGCATGCTCTTTGCTTGAGTTCCAAGGATGATCTGTGTTAGCAGGATAATTTACAGGTGTGTTTTTAGTTTTGCATTCCAACTCATGGTGTAACTGTGCTTTTCTGCTACTGCTGAGTTAGGCAGTGGGATATTTCCATTTTCTAATGCAGTCAGAGTAAATACGTGCATTTAATTACCTGCAAAGAACAGAAGCTTTTATGATGGATTTCTTAAAATTAGGTATTATATGCAATCATAGAGAATCAGGCCTTCAGAAAACCATAGCAAGAACTATAACATAACAAGAAAACCAAACAAGAACTATAAAGAGATTTCTTCTCAAATGGTTCTTGTGTCATGCCTACCTAGTTGGTGAAATTATGCTGGTGTACAATAAATGCAGGTGTGCTCATAAGCAGACTTATTTTTTCCAATTTGTCTGCTAAACACCGTACTTTTAAAAAGTTTCAAGATTAAAGGCAAGATGTAGTAAAGTGCAGTGGCAGTTAACTGCAACAAAAGGAACTTCCCAAAGGTTTGCTTATTTTCCTCTCTTTCTACTTGTTTCTGCAGAGAAAGCTTGAAAAGGCAACTAGAGTGGAGATAAAACTTGGGAACGAAACTTTGAATTTTGTTCATGTGTTTGGCCAATTGCAAAAACATCCTTGGGTACAGTCTGTCAGTGCTACAGGTTCTTTGGTTCTTGTATCTTGCAGATCTGTCATAAATGGAGGTCCATCCAGAGTAGTACATAGGACTGGGTTTTGCTCATCAGAAGAGTAATTCTTCTTTAATCCAGTTACCAAGAAATTCCACACTGGCAGCTTCCTGCATTAAAGGGCTTTTCTATAGTGTGAAGGTGACAGTGTGAGGATGTACTAATATTTGGCACTGTCCTCATTTACTTTGACCTTATTAGTGGCTGAATTCTAAACCATAGAAATATCCCTCAAGTGGCTTAATGAAACACTGAAGATAATCTGAAGCAGATGATTTACTCTGCTCTTTCTGAGGCCAGAGGAGAGTTACCATAAAGAAAGACCTTATATATACTCAAATATATATTTTCAGGGGAAAACTGGAATTCCATATTTTGTGGATTTTAGTGCACATGGCAGTATCCTTAAAAAGCTGACTGTGAAACACATTTCAAATTTTACACTACAGCAGCAAAACTGCCATTCAAGGCACGGTAGTTCTTGCAATTTCCTTTTAAGCGAGAGAAGCATTGCCACTGAATTTAATTGCTCTGATTTATTGCTCTTGGACCTTCCAGCCACACTCTCCTTTCAAGTAAGCTTTCTTCTTTTTTCCTTATTTTTACTGGATCTTTAACATTTTCCCTTTGAGTCTGATTCTGTGAGGTATTGGGTGTCTTCTGGGAAAAGCCAAATGCTTTTAACTCTGAGGGACTTTTCTGGATGTTGGATACACTTGGCACATCACAGGAGAGTGTCCCTCAAAGTTCCCTTTGATTCTGCAGAGTGGATAAGAAACAGCAATCATGGTGCATGTAAGCCAAGAGATTACTCACACTAGCAACAACATTTTATGAGGAAAACTAGAGCTTACATTATAATCCCTGCAATCTTTTCTAAGTTTTTCAAACAACTCTCTCCCTGGACAGCAGATAATCATATATCTTCCTAATACACCCTGGCAACACACAGCCACAAAATGTCATGGAAGTAAATGACTTTAATCAGTAACTTGCTTAGTGCCTTATTTTCAGTTTTCCCAGGAGACACTCTTAGACTTCAAAGTGTACAATATATACAGATTGTGTTTTTATTTTGCAGAGCACCTTATTTTCATTAGGGATCCTTTTGTTTTTTCTTACCTTGCACCAAAGGATCTGTGTCATTAATTGGGCCAGTAATTTCTTGTCATGTCATGCTAAGTAATGCATTTGTTATGTGGCACTCATTGGCTTCTTCAATTGTTTATTACACTTTGGGCAAATTGAGCAATTAAGTGTAACATGAATTTTTAATCGAGAAAAATGGTGGAGGAAGGAATATTCAGACAGTGTATTACAGTGTATTGGGTAAATTTGAATTTCTCATTACCTCATCAAAATGCCAGTACTTTATATGTGTGCAGAAAAATTAATCCTTCTCTTTGTAAATCTGAAACAGCCTAGAGAAAAGCTGTTATTTTATTGGAACAAATAAGGGAAACAGTCTGCTCTTGTTAGAAATTACCTTGTTCAATTGTCTTCCAAAGCTGTCTTCTAGTTTTTAATTCAAAAATTAATTTCTAATGGTCTCTTACCATAGTAAGCACTAACAGTAACTGTTTTGTTCAGGAAACACCACTGCCATTTGAGATTCATAATACAGCATGTAATTCTTTTCCTTTTTAAAAATTAATGAATTTACTAAGGATTAACTGATCGTGAAAAGCAGGGATTTATTTCCTTCCCATCTGCTCATTTCAAATGACTTGATTCTATTGGAAATCAATATTCATTGTGTACCTGCATATCTCTACCTGTAATTTGCTTCTCTTGCATGTATGTACATGAAAATAAATGCATTATTTTCCTGACATAAATATGTCAGCATTTTATGTGGCAGCAGTATCTTTGCTATGTTTTTCTGCATCATGTTTTGTCATGCATTCATTGTTTTGATTTTTTCTCTCTTTTAGCCTCTCCTCACTCCTACATTTAGCCTCTGAATAGTTTAGATTTGCTCTTAGTATTTTCCCCAGATGATCCTATGGGTTTCTTATGCTGATCTGAAAATTCTCACTAGCAAGATAGAACTGAAGAAGAATTCTTGAACAAAAAGAAAGGGCACAAGGAAAGAAGATGATGTAATGATTTACATTAAATGGAACAGAAATTCTTGAATTAACAATTAGGCAAAAAACTCCTCCAAATATGTTTCATGTCAGTATAAATTATTCTTCCATCAACATAATGTGTTCCCTATTTAGTTTGATCTTTTTACCTAACCTTTCCCAAATCTTTCAGCCCAGTAAAATAATAAATCGTCTTTTTTTTTCCCAACTGATACTACCCATTGAATTGACACAAAATTATGAACTGTGCAGCCTTAAGTATGAAAATTTTCTTGCATTTAATGTGAATTTGTTCATAATATTCCCTGAAAAATCTCACTGCCAGGTTCTGACGGTGTGATATTTTGACTGGAATTTGGGCTGAATACTGGGTTCCTGATAAATATAGAGAAGTGAAATACAAACAAATTCAATGATTTCCCTAAAGTCTAGATTAAAACAAAAACCAAACATTCAAGTTGTAACAGATTAAAACAGTTCTTCCCAAGTGCTGTTACTCATGAAATAATTCTTCATCTCACTGCACAACATTTTAGGCAGTAAGTGCTTCTTTTTGTGCAAACCTAAGTGGCAAAGTTGGCTTTGTGCTACTCTGACCCAGGTGTCAAACAGTAAATGTTACATTTTTGAACTTGAATTGGTAGTTAGCCTGGGTTTGAGACATGGCTGTTGTATGTTTAGACAGGTCAGAGGGAAAAAAGATGATATAACCATAATGATATGCATTGCAATGTCCACAAGATTTAGCCATGCTGTATGCCTTGTATATTCTGGGATACAATTTTCACTTTCAATGTCAGCTTAAAAAATTATCTTAAAAGTCGTTTTTATTTGTTAAAGGATGTCTGGCTTAGACTATGTGATGTCAGCAAAACTATCTGGATGAGACTGAAATTATAGCTAGAGCTTTTCAAATAGTTCTTCTGTTTCCAGTTGTACCATAGTCTCAAAATTTTTATTTCCTGTAATAATCAGGACACAAATCAATTTATTGGAAGGGACAGTACTCTAACTTCTCTGGACTTGCACAAATAGTGGCTGGAGTTATGGAACTCAAATCCTTTGAGAGAGGAATTGAATGCAAACACAGTGAGCAAGGGCTTCGCATCACTGCCGGTATTTGTAGGACAGCATGGTTTTGTTGCAGGTGGTGACCCATGGTGACGGTGAGGGCAGAGTCTGGATGTCACTGCAGGGAAAGCTGGAGGACAGGGAGGGCCAGCTGGTATGAGTAGTGGTTTTGGTTCGCCAATTTGAGATTTCGCTAATTTTGAGATTTCCCGGCCAATGTGCCAATGAGTGTGGTGGGTTTAGTGCTGGCCCATCACCAGTGCACTCACTTCCTGTGAGGTCAGATTAGGAGATAGGCAAAGCAGGCTCAAAATTTTAAAAGGGTATAAAGAAAAAAAGATGGCACTTTGGGTATAAAGAATGCACTTTGCTTTGACCTTTTTGCACTGCTCTGGCTGAGCAGTGAGCTACGTAGGGAATCCTCCACCTCACCCGGTCCTGGGCTGCCTGAGTCATGTCCCGGTAGCAAATCACCTCCATGGTAAAAATAAAAAGTGTCATTGATGTAATGCAAAGCTTAAAAAACACCCAAATGTTGGAATGACCTTCCTGTAAGTATTCTGCCCAACAGACTGGTGGGATTTTTTCCAAGATGAAAATTTCTAATCTCCCTTCACTTCCCTACTGGATCACTCCTGAAATGCCAGGCAAACGGAATGATTCACAAATTACCTTTTTCTTCCCAGCAAGGAAATAAGTGCAGACTTTAGATGTAATTGATATCTGAAAATGCTAGAGAAACCTTGGCTATTTCCCCCTTTGGCTCCTTTTACCCAAGTATCACTCTTGTTCCTGCTGTCACACTTTGGGTATGTGCTACATCCATGTTCTACATTGAGAAACTAGATTAGGAGTTGTTCCAATATGATTCTTTACTTATTTTGGAGTCATCCTTTTTAGGAAACTCAAGCGGCAGAAACATTGAAAGCATGAAATACCATGTTTTCTAATAAACACAATATTCTAAAATCTCACACGAAGACATAAATGTTAAGTGAAAGAACTGCAGTTTCCATTTTTGCCCTCCATGCTGAATTTAATCTTACAGGAAAAGATGAGGTTAGATAATATCCAGACAATTTTTACAATTCTGTATTCCACAGTGTCATGATGAAAAAGTAAAAAAGGAAAGTCTTTATTGATTTAGATCTAATTTTAAAATAGTGTAGCAACATTATCTCAGGGTTTCTTTATGCTGATGTCAAAAGTGTAAACCATACTTTCAGAGTGCGTATGTGATAACCTAAAAACAATTCCAAAGAGAATTGTAATTTTTAATCTTGTTTCTGCCTTTACTGGCAAAAAAGTAACTGTAAAACATACCGCACAAATGCAGCCTGGGCATCTCTGTATGAGGAAATGTTTTTCAGGCTTTAGAGCACCTTTGCTGACAGCAGCATGGTGGAAGAATATAATATTGCTGTCATTTCAACTCTCCTTTATAGAGTTTTAGACCTAATATTGTATTAAAAGGTACAGTAAGTCTTTTCTTGTTTTGCCATTCTACTAGCTGGGAGATTCCCTTAGAGCCTGTAAAAAGTTTTTGTATGCAATGAGTTTGCTATTTGCCTTAATAGCAGCCACCCATAACTAATTTCAATCAGCATGTGAGTTCCAAGGTCACCACTGCCATGGAGTTGTATTTGCTTACATTCTGCTTTTGTTAAGGTGTCATCACATCCTATTGATCTTTCTCTGTCTGTGCTTTAAGACTTAAAAGCCAGGAGGAAGGCAGCATAGGCATCTTTTAAGGCTTTAAGAAGACATTCTGGCCCCTTCATTTCTGATAAACACAGGTAGGGACAGATTTTGAAATGGTGCAGCAGAATGAAGCTGCAAGTATGTACACTCAAAGGTTCTAAGCATAGCTTTGAAAAAGGCTGAATTGAAATTAAAATACTTTCTATGTAGCTGAAAATGTTGGGCTTCAAATCCAGAGTTCAATTTTATCTTCATTCCTGTAGCATCCCCTCCTAGAGAATATAAGTCAAGTAGGGGTATTTGCAAAAGGCAAATATGGATTTCCCACAATCATATAAACTGAGCTAAGAACTGTCTTTTTTAAATTTTTTTTAAATATATAACATCCAGGAAAAGGAAATCATGTTAGGTGACATAAGAATAAAACTTTAAAATAAAAATGCAAATTGAAATTAGTCTTTTCCCCGATTCTTCTAACTGCCTCCTAAGACTTATCTGGCTCAATTATATATGGCCCAATGTTGATTTTGCAATTGCCATGGAGCTGCAAAGCACAAAATTATGCATAATCTGAGATGTTTTTCGTCTGCCTCAATTATCCAAAGAAGAATTAAATGCTACAACTCATATTGATGAAGTAGTTGTTTCAGGGCAATATGCTTTTCTGGAGATACAAAAAAAAAAAAAAAAAAAAAAAAACAAACAGGAAAATTTAATGGATCCTTCCAAGTAGTATCATGCTGTCCTCTGTTACTTTCTCAGAATTTATTTTTCATTTGTTTCATCCTATAATTCTGGAGCATTACTGTTTTCATTTGTTATTTGTCATCTTGATCACTGTGGGACCTCTGAAGATCATCTAGAGCAACCTCTAGTCCCAGAAGTTACCATATATATATACACAAAATTGGTATTTTTGGAAGCAAATTGAAGAAGATCCCAAATATTTATACTTTTCTGATATTTTTAATGTTTACATTGGTTTAGAGTTTTAAATTCTTTCCCATTTTGCTTAAATCATTAATTTAGCCAGACCTAGCTGTGTTTGTCATATTACGTATTTGTTGGACAAGGAAAGAAGAAAATACTTGGAAATAATAAAAAAGTAAAATAATCTCTTGTAAGGAGATTTAGAAGGTATTTTCAAAATTCTGAAATGACATTAGAAATTCTTATAGCAAGTCTCCATTTCCATAGAGAAGGTCAGGGGTTTTTCACAACCATCATGCTTTCCATAGATTTGTTATGTCAGGTTTTTGGGTGATGCCTACTTTATTTTCCCATGACATATGTTGGCCCATGATCATATAGTTTCTTTCTGGAGTAAGTCCAGCCTGGGAGGAGAAAGACAATACCCTGTTGCAGGTATTGTGTTTCCCATTAGCCTTTAGACAAATCTTTCAGTTCCTTTCTCTCAGTTCCTTCTTTATTGTGGCCTGAAATGGTCACACTTCTGTTAATGTTGTCAGGAGAAATACTTCTGCACTTTTCTTTGACCTTTTTGCACTTCTTCATATTTTTTCATTAGTCTCAACCCATTTAAAACTAACTAAGCTTGACTCTTCAAATGAAACTGGCCAAAATCTCTTTAGTCTCTTTGGGAATTGTGAGCCTCTAAGAGACAAAAAACCCTCAATATGTGATATCTGAGAGCGAACTAGTTGAACAAAAAGGTTTCAGGGACTGTTGTTATAACAGACAAAATATTCAATAATTTCTTCTTTATAGAAAAAGACATAGCTAAGAATCTTGGAAGAAGGAGGGTTGAGTCTAGAAAGCATTTATAAATTATTTCATATTGTGAAGATGGCTGACAGGTTTACCTCTATATCACTATTTTCTCCCCTCTGCTTATCCAAAACCCACATTACAAACTTTTAGGGTCATTTGAGTAAATTGTCATTCCTGAGTCTGATTCCATCTTTTAGCCTCTTTTACTTTATACAGGCAGCTTTCTCTATAATGTCCAATTCCGTTATTATTACTACCAGTTCATTTATAGGTAGGAAAAATAGCAGTGCACAATATGGAAAACTACATCTTTCTGTACTAGATTACTGAAACATCAGAAAAATTATTCTAGCTCTAAGGAAAAAAAAAGGGTGGATTTCAGTCCTTCTCACAATGTGGATTTAATTGCAATAAGATTAATAAAAGTATATATTGTAATGTACTGAATAGACTCTCCTGGCAGTAGGTTGCACAATGATGGGTTGTCTGTAAGACCAAGAAAACAAGTTAGCTTAAACAAGTCAATTTCCTTATACTTATTTAGGAATGACATTTTGCACTAAGGATTTGAAATTGCCAAAGATGTTTTAAGAAAGGGGAGATTTTTATACTGCACAGATCATTGTCAACGCTGAGAAGAGAGAAAAGTACTATGTGGACAAATCCAGGAGAAATTATCTTTGCAACAACTTGTTCAAAAAACTACCAAGATGAACATTTTTGAAGCTGAAGGTCTATTTTTAAGATGGTTGAAATAGGAAAATTATACTGATTGCCAGTTATCTGGAATTGTTGTCAGTCTTTTTGGGTGATTGTACTTGGCAGTATTAAACGTAGTGAAGCTTTTCTGTTCCCTGTTCCTGTTGTGACACAAATGACAATGTATTGCCTCAGTGAATAATAGGGTGCTGGTCTGATTTAACTGGCTTCTGAACAGACTTCTCTCTGCAACCCACATGGGAAAAGACAGGGAGGTGGCAGTGGAAGCATCTGTCTTCCACCTGCCATGCCCTCCTCTATATTTTCACATGTGTGAACCAGAAATAGAGCATTTTATCTGACATATCCACTTGCAAATTAAACTTATAGTGAAGTTAAAAAAAACCGCGATTGTTTAACAAAACCAAATTTTTTGTTTCTGAACAAAAATAAACAGAGTAAATTGGTATTTCTCTAAAAAACTTTGAATGAACAAAGAAAAGTTTCAATGTCAGTTCTGTGTACACTGATTAATTAATTTATTAGTTTGTTTCCATGGGGAACAAACACTTTTGCCACGGAAATGAATGAAAATGTTACTAGTATAGTGGTATTGTGCTGCTATAACAAGAACCGAGCACACTTTTTCTAGGGTCAAAAATCCTATGTAATTCATGAAGTAGATTGAAAGAGCTGAATTCTTCCATCTACCAAAGTGAGGATGGAAGTTCAATCACTGAAGTTCCTCTTTGCAGTGATTTTGTAAAAAGCATGTGTTAAAATTGCCTGTGTAGCGCTCAGTGCCTTGACAAGCACTTTCTATCTTCCTTTTTTGAAAAATCACATACTACATCCAGCTCTGGATTCCCCAGTACAGGAAGGACGCTGGTTTGTTTGAGTGAGTCAAGAGGAGAGACCCCAAGTTGATTAGAGGGATGGGACAATTCCCACACAAGGAAAGGCTGTGAGAATCTGGTAAAAAAAAAGGCTTTTTGGAGTGATCTAATTTCAGCCTTCCAACATGTGGAGAAGATAGAAACTTTATACAGGGGTGTGTAGTGACAGGACAAGGGGGAATGGCTTCAAAGTAAAAGTCAGCAGGTTTAGGTTAGATATTAGGAGGAAGGTCTTCACTGTGAGGCTGGTGAGGCACTGGCACAGGTTGCCCAGAGAAATTGGGCTGGTCTCGTCACTGGAAGTGCTCAAGGCCAGGCTGGATGAGGCTCTGAGCAACCTGGTCTAGCGAAAGGTGTTCCTGCCTATGACAGAGAGGTTGGAACAATCTTTAAGGTTCCTTCCAGTCTAAACCCTTCAATGATTCTATGATCTGTCTCCTACTGAGAAGGCAATGCAGCCACATGTTGTGCTATTGAATTTAATTTTACATACAGGCCATGGGGATTCAGGTAGACATAATATTTACCTTTATAGTTCACTGATTAATTAGTATGTTGAACACTGATTTGAAAATAGCAATTATATTCTCCAGTAGCAGGAAGTACTCCACAGGAGCCAGTTCTGTCTCTGAGGCTCTGATTCTCTGGAACTGTGATTTGGTGGACTATATCCACATTTTCAGAGTTCTTAAACTAGTCATGCAAATCCTTCTTAATTTGGGGATTACTGACTCGTTGGGTTGTAACAGCTCCTTAGGAACCATTACAGTCCTGGGTGCAGATACCAGTGTCAGTGCTTTGCAGTCGGCTTGAATATTTCTATTAATATTCTGGGTTTTGCTTAAAAAAGCAGTAGAGAAATAGTGCTTCCAGGTTTCTTTTTCCAATCTCTGGGTTATTTTGCACACTAACTGGTGTAGTTTTAGTTAAGAAAAGCAACAAAATGCTCCACACTCCAAAGTTAACACCACCTGAACGTACACTAGGCTGAAGAAGATCTGATTTCCTGCTACTTGGAGGTACAGCACAGGGGTAGTAAGTAGCTCCTCTCTGAGCCTACGTGCTGATGTTTGCCTTTTCTGCATAACAAAAGCATTTATTGGGAAAATTGAAGTCATCTTTTGAGCTAACCTACTTGTAGAACATTGCTTTTAAAAGAGAGCTTGTTCAATAAATACGAATGAAAGTCTGTCAAAATGCAGCTTTTTACACTTCCTAAGTGATGTGAGTGAGGAAGAGCTCCCTTGTGTGAAAATAACCAAATAAATTGTTTCATTCATATTTTTTGCAGAATGATAGGTGCCTGAAAGAACATCAGAAATTCTGATTTCAGTTTACTGCCCTGTATTTAGAGCTGCACTTCAGTTTTATCACAGTAGGGTGAATAATGGTTCATCAGTGTGAGCATGAAGAAGTCACACCACAGCCCTTAGTGCTATAATCTGAGCTTAAGAAAAGAGATCTCTAAAGTACAACTAAGCATTTGATAAATTATTCAGAAGAGAAGCAGAAGCTTTAAGCTGCATTTTGTACTGTGTATCTTTACAGCAATTGTTGCATACACTTCAGATGGCACAAATGTGTGTAAGGGTACAAAGAAGGAGCTTTTCTTTGGTGATTTATGCATCCTCATTTGTGTGATACAAATTAGAGCTGCTCAAACCATAGAATGATATCATGGAATCATAGTATTATTTGGATTGGAAGTGAGCTTAAAGATCGTCTGGGTACACATTCTCTGCCACGGGCAGGGAGACCTTCCAGTAGACCAGGCTGCTCAGGGATTTATTCAACCTGGCCTTGAACACTTCTAGGGAGAAGCTGGGGCACCCACAGCAACCTGTTCCAGTGCCTCACCACCCTCAGTGTAAACATTCTCATCCTAATATCTGATAAATCTATCCTCTTTCAGTTTAAGGCCATTACCCCTGGTCCTATCACTACATGCCCTTATCAAAATATCCCCTCTAGCTTTCTTGTAGGCCCCTTTGGGTACTGGAACATTCTAAAAGATCTCCCCAAAGTTTCTCTTCTCCAGGCTGAATGACCCTGACTTTCTCAGCCTGCTTTCATAGGAGAGGTGTTCCAGCCCTCTGGTCATCTTCATAAGCCTCCTCTGGACTTGCTACTCTGGACTTCAGAGTCCATATCCTTCCCATGCCTGGGGACTCCAGTGCTGGATGCAGCCCTCTGGAAACAGCTGTTATGGGAAAATGTTGTGCTGTACTTGGTTTGAAAGAGGGTTTTCTTTATTATTCTGTTTTTTAAGATTTGTGTTTAACTAGAGCATTTGAATGCATTGCTCACAGTACAATCATAATCGACATGATGGCTCAATCTCACTGTGTTATGTGGCAAGTGCAGGGTAGTCTCCACATAAAATACATTCCAGGGGTTTAGAGGTGTTTTTTAATCCAGCCTGCAATGTTGTGCCACTGAAGCCAGCTCTGCAGATTTATGAATGATGGGTCATTAACTCCATTTCAGCTTCTTGAATGCACATCAGCTGATGAGGGCTGAGCACAGCTAAGAGCTTGTAGTGGTGTGGAAGGGATGAGGACAAGACCTAGGCACACGGCAGTTTTTCCCAGGAAGGGATGCATGGTCCTTCTCTTTAACAGCACCTTTTAAAATATTCACAGTTGCTGTAAACTCTTTTCAGTCTCTGCATTGGGAATTCATATAATGCCCAGGCTGACATTATGTACAGGTATGACTATTATCATAGGATTAGAATTTCTCCTACTGAATAATTTCTCAGCATCAGTGACCATAGTGATTTCCTATTTCCTCTTTTTCTGGAGCCAAGCAGAACTCTCAAGAGCCACATTAATTTCTAGAGTAAGAAAAAACCATTTCCAATGTCTTATATGGATATATGCTCCACATGCTCAAAATTTCATAACGATTATTAACTGTTTTTAAAATCCTGATTTCTTATTCCATTACCTTCTTTCGAAGAGTTATGGATTTTATAATCACTGTCCTTGTAGCCACAATTTTAGTTCTGTTTCCACTGGTTTTTATTTTATATTCACAAATTTCTAGAGACCTCCATTGCAGAATTTATGATTTAGAAACAATTTTTAAACATATTCTTCAGTTAAAATAACAGAGAAATTCGAAGCATTAGTATTTGCAGTTACAACATTAGTGTGTACCCTTACACACTTCTCATAGTACAGGCTTAGCACTTTTTTTGTATAGGTGCAACATCTTTTGACACTTTTTTAGGGCTACTATCTGTACCTTTTAAAATTGTGTACTGGAAATACTGTGAGTCCTGAGCTCTTAAATCAGCGTGACTGTCAGCACAATCTGAAGCAATATTGCATTGGAGGCATGTCTGTGAGCTGAAGTGGGGAAGAGCACTTTGAACAATGAAGAGCAGAATTATCCAACGTGGGATCCTCTGAGGGCCCCAGGAATATAATTTATGCATGGAGTATGTGCATGAGATGTACTTCATCATGCAGGGAAATTTTGAGTTGCTTCTGTCAGATTGTTCCTTTGAATAATGTTATCCAAGTGAAGAATTACTTCATTTTAGAATTTGAACAGACATTTTATGAAATGCACTTACTTCAGAAACATATTAAAGTAATACTGATGCTTAAGATACAAATCAGAGCTTTTGAAGCCCAGGGGATGAATTTTTTTTTTTTTTTTTCCTGGAATTATGTTTTTCCTCATTCTCAGTTCACCAACAATCTGCACCTCTTTTTGTTTTCAATGGATAAATTAAAAATCCTGTTACAGCATCCTTCTCTTAATACATACCCCTGACAGTCAGCTTCCAAATCTGTGACTGGTTAAACAGCCTAATAAATGAGTCTTGAATACTAGCGCCTAATTGTCGAAACAGAAGTGGTGAGGTTAAGTATCCAGTGCCTTTCTCCTTCTGTAGTTGTTAGGAGCAGTGCAACACAGCCTGACACATCTGCCAGCATTTCACACCCACTTGCTCATGTATAAATGACTGAACAAAGAACAAAGCAGTGAAAAGTCAAGCTTTACCTTTTTAAGTAGGAATGATAACAGGTTAGAGAAAACCCGAAATATGAGCTGCACAATACATTGTAGGAACAAAATTCTAGTGGAAAATATTGTGGCATAAGAGATTACAAATTTTGTCAGGAATTCATACATTTAACTAAAAATTTTGAAAATATATGTAGGGATGAAATTTGGCAGTATGCAAATAAAAATGTTTGGTTCTGATGTGTATTTTGAGAGAAAAGGCAAGGAAACCAATCACTTATATTCTTTAGATTAAATACTTTTTAAAAAATTAAATTTATACAATTAATGTAAAACCTACATTCTTTTAAATCGAATTGAGTCCCCCAAATCCAACCACTAACTCTTAGAAAAAGGAATTTATTGAAAAAAATGTATGTGTCCCTGGTTTAGAAAATAAGGACTAGAAAGTGAAGCTTATTAGGGAAGCAAGAAGAATGTTCTATTTCCCTTCTTCTGACCTGATTGATATTCTCTTTTCTGTCTCCTGACATGTTTTCTATAATGCAGACCACAGAAAAATAGCTGGCAATGTGGCTTGATTTTCTTCCAACCTTCAGACTTCAAATGCAGAAAAATGTCTACTAATTTCTATTTCAGTGTTGCCATAGATACAGTTTCTATGATATTTTTATTTTTTTACTTCTGTCTATGCCTCTACCTGTCTGTCTATAGATCTGTCTTTCATCTTGCTAGCTGAGAACTTTTATTCTTTTCTCTCCCTTTATTTTCCATGCTTTTCAACTATTCCCCAGCATGTATTCCGCTTGCTTAATTTAATCAGGTGTTGTGTTTGTTTGTTTTGGTTTTGGTTTTGTTTTGTTTTACAGTTCAGAATCCTCACTCTTGATGTTCTGGTCAGTACAGGAGTCCTGTAATGCCCTACAGGTAGTGCCCAAGGTATCTTGTTGGGCTTTGAAATACTCTTTCTTTCTACTATTGAAACTCACAGTAATTAACTTTGCTTCACATTCTGTGAAAAAGGGAAGCCTTCAGGTCCCCCCTTCCTGCTGTGTTCTCAGGCTGTGCTGGATTTCTCTTTGATTCTGTTTGCAGTGTAACACATGCTGCACTTTCCCCATTTTTTGTTTCTCCCAGACCCTCTTCTCTTGTTTTTTTTTCCTGTTTATAGTAAATGCAAACAGCAGCAGCAGCTCAGGATGCACTGTGTGTGTAGGCTTAATGTACCTACTCATCTGCAGTCATTCATCACTGCTGTTGGATCTCTTTTTCAACTGCAAAGAGCAAGACAGTTCAGTGATGTACCTAAATTGGATGCTAACTGCTGCTGGTGGAAATGTTTCATCCCTATGCATTAACAAAAAAAAAAAAAAAAAAAAAAAAAAAAAAAAATTAAAAAAAAAAAATTACTTCTTCTTAGCATGCAGGTGGGCATTTAATTCCTAATGCAGTAGGTGAAATTTATAATCTCCTGATCTAGTAGGGATAAAACAGATCATGAAAGTAGAGCACCTGTGTTTTTCCATGAAAGTTACACTTTTCCCTCTAGGAGCAGGAAACTGGGCCTATTAATATCTTGACAATACTCACAGTCTTAACTTTGGAGCTGATTTATAGACCTAATTCAAAGCTTTGGAGTCCCCTTATATATTTCCTGGACATATTCAAAATTACAGATTCTCTGAATAATCTTCTGTGGAGAGTGAAATTTTATCTTTGGACTGTCTATGATCCTACAAAGATCACTAGATTTTGATGCCTAGAATTAGCTGCTGTCTTGTTTTCTTATGCACATTTCATCATGTGGCATTATTCCCTTTAGGAACAGAGGTTGATTTTCCTTAAATAATAATTGTCATCAATTTTAATAGT
The DNA here is from genome assembly GCF_036417665.1 of Passer domesticus. Taxonomy (NCBI): domain Eukaryota; kingdom Metazoa; phylum Chordata; class Aves; order Passeriformes; family Passeridae; genus Passer; species Passer domesticus. Next base: position 112,357,287 of record NC_087476.1, on the reverse strand, counting down.
GCTGTGCTCAATGCAAATGTGTCTCCGGAGACATTATACCTTTGAAGTAGGGCAAATATGATAATTTGCTTTTACGACAAAAATACGTTTTTGTTGTGTTTTCTGTTTGTTTGTTTACCAGCAAGGATTTTTTGGGTTTTTTTTTTGGTTTGTTTGTTTCTTCTGTTATTCTGTCCTACTGGGCATTTATTCCGGACTTCTCCTAGGTCTTGGAGGAAGCCTTATGTACCACCTTACTCCTTGTCAAATATTCATCTTCTGGCCTTTTTTTGTTGAAGCAGCAATTTAGCTTAGTAAAATTGGGTTGATACAAATCCAAGATTGATGTGGCTTGATTAGCAGCATTCTCCCTGTGCTATTACCTGTGTATGAACTGGAAGGAAAAATGCTTGCAAATCAACTACAGCTGCAGAATTTTACAAACTACTTTCAAACTAATTCTTAGTTAAAGTTTCAAAGTTACAAATTTAATGGTAAGCTTCACACTGTATGAACTCGGGGCTGATGTAAAGAAAATCTTTCGTGTGTCTCCTTTCACAGCTTCTCTCTTCTTAGTGCCTGTCTCCATCTGATGACCAGTTAGCAAAGCCTAAATAATTATTTATCACAAGCTGTTCTTGCTATATATTTTTTTAAATTAACAATTTAGGAACTTCCCCTTTGCTGTCTATTGTCCCCTGAACTGCTCCTCCTCTCCCACCTGTGGTAGCAGGGAAAATCAGCCCCTCCCCATGCAGCTGAACTTGTTAGCAGTGTTCTTGCCTGCTTTTAACCAGCATAAATAGCTCTGGGATTTATTGAGGAAGTGTGAATCGTCTCATCTGGAACAGGCATCTAAACTTGAGGCATTGTGTTTAAGCTAGCCACAGGCAGTCAGGCATCCCAGGGAGGAATTCTTTCCATTGCCAGTTAGCTCTTTAGGAAAGAGCTAAAGCAACAAAGGGAGACACAACTCTTGGAGATGTGTTTATGTCCTTTTCCTCCAAGAGGACAGCTTCATCCTTTTGTGTCTGTGTCTATCCCAGGGAGGTTGCACAGAATCTACCCCTCCTTCCAAGTGGTGCTCCCAGTTTTACAACTCTGAAGAGAATCTCTTCTTGTTACACTGTAGATTTTTTTCTCTTCAGTTGTCTGCAGGTGAGTTATTCCTAATTTACTTTGACATTTGTGAGAAAAGAAACAGTGTCTGGGATCAATACTTTTGCTTTGAGTGCATTCACTTTGTCATATTGACTTAATAAAATGAAAATAGGCAGAAATCAAGAGATTTCTTAAATAGTATTTGCTGTTGTACGTGTACAGTATGGCTTTTTTTTAATTAGTACTAATAGCAAATAGCAAATCTGACTTCTAAACAAGTAGAGGCTATAGACACTATTTTCTTTCCTTATCCTCTATTGCTGACCTTGTGATAGGCTATTAAAAAGAGGCAGTGTTGATCACTTTAAGCATAGTCACAATTTATGAGACTATTATCTCGGATGATCTTAATAGGCAGTGTTATTGTGCACTTTGTGCACAGTTCTGCTTTTGAGCTCAGTAAATGACTGGCTGCATTATTACCAAGTATTTTTATAGAAGCCCCAAGTGTAGTTAACGTTTCTGTGGACAAGAATCTGATAGCATCAAAACCAGCACAAACATAGGAAAAAACATAGAATAAAGAGCTAGAAGATTACAGGAAATGTTGGACCTGTTTGAATAGCAGAGATATGATGATTACCAGTCTAGGTGTCCTGCAATACATCCATAAGAATCTCCAACAAGATCTGTAAGAACACAAGTATCTTCTTCAATCATTACAATGTGGGTGGTAGCTTGAAACCCTGGTAGTCTCTTCCTGAGCCGTAACAGATCCTGGAGGCACCAGCTGGGAAATCTTTGGCTCATTTTCCCACTGTGTTGATCTCAGTGCGAGCATTCAGATCTTTACCTTTCTGTCCTGCTTTTCTCTCTAGCTCCTAATAATGACAGTCATATTTTCCTCCTGCCATTTTGTCCTTGATTTCTTTTCCCCCTCTTATTGCTCCAAAATTTAAGCTACAGCCATATTTTGATTCCTTGGTATCATGCTTGTCTTTTGGTGTACTTGGTGTATCTTCCTCTTAGAACATTATTTTTTCCTCCAGCTATATATCTGATTAGTATTCACCACTTTAAAAAATGCTTCATTTTACTCTCCCTGTGGACTTTCCTTTAAGAGTGTTTACTTCAGGCAAAGGATAGATTATGCTATCATGTTGTAAAATCCTAATAATACCAATAAATGCCTCTAATGGAATGAGTTCTGTCCCTTTTTACTAGAGTATCATTGAGTAGGTGTCCCACAGCAGTGGGTTTATTAGAAAGGAAAATCTAAATTAAAAAAAAGGCACGAAAAAGAAATAAAGCTTGCTGTATACTTTAGAATATTAGAAATAGCAGAGTCTATCAATCTAGACTCTGCTTGCAGTTTCCAGTTGCTCTGCTGGCAATAATGGGGTTACAGTAGTGTGAAAACTGAATCAATAAAATCAACCACATCCCCTCTGAGTCGTGGAGCATATTGCATGGCATAGGATATTGCACTGTATATTTCTCCTAATAAAACCAAGCCACTTTTGAGGCAGTATAGAAAGGAGTCGGAAAATACAGTGCCTGTTTCTATTTCCAGGAGATTGACTGACACATGCTGCTTGTATTTTGGTTGGAGTGTGGAACTATTGAGAATTGACAATGATCACGATAGGTTTCCTCTTCATCTACATCCACTTCATGTTTTACTTCCCAGCACTGCTGCAATAAATGCTTTTGGTGATCTTGACCTTGGAAATCTATTGGAAACAAACTCTGGCCTAAAGTGAAGCCCATTTGCTGCAGTGAGTGTGTTGCTGGGAAGTTACCCTGGTTTCTAGTGGTGTGTTGGGTAAACACTGAAGACTCTTAGGTATCTGTGCATGGAGCCATACCCTCAAAGCCTTCTTGCCAGTACATGTGCAGCTGTGAAATTGAATATGGATTATGGAGGAGGAAATAACAAGCTGTTTATGGTGCCCTCAGAAAAAGCGATGATATGAGATATCCAGTCTGAGGTGACAGAGCTACAGAACATGGATAAATCTCTTCTGGCAAAGCTGGCAGCTACTGCTGCTGGCAGGGCATCACAGGGAACAGTTCTGGAATTCAACTGGTAGGTTCCAGACGCTCTGGGAACGTTCACAAAGTGCTCATCTACAAGTGCTTTGAGAACAGGCTGTGTTACCTGACCCAGCCCAGTTTTCTACCCAGGCCAGGCTGCTTTTTTTCTTCTTCCTTGTGTGTGATTGTTGGCTGCTGAAGGTACAGAAGAAGGTCACACTGGTTGTTGTAGTTGCAGAGTTGGGCTTTTTGACAATTGTGTAAAGGTCAGGCTGCTTGCTCTTTTACTATCTGTCTTGAGTGCAAGCAAATAAATGAAACACATTGAGGCAGAAAATCCCCAAATATAATAGTTCAGAGTATCTTTTCAGATGAAATGGCACTTTATTCTCTTATAGAACCTTGCATAGAAGAGCATGAGGAAAACATACCAGTTTGATTTCTTTTGAAAATTCTTTCTTAAGACTGCGAACTTGGAAAGCAGCTGAAAGAAGCAAGGGAAAACATTGATTGTTATACAGGACTTGACAGCTGAAGTGTGTTCTTTAAAGGAGGGGAAAATTCCTCAACAGCTCTCTTCCATCAGTGCAAATGGCTACAGAAAGCAGTTTACTATATGCTGTCCAGAATTAATAAATTGAATTATTGATGAAGGATCTAGGTCACCACCCCCACTGAAGGAAAGCCTAAGGGGCACTGTGTCTTGCTCAAACGGAATTTTTTTTTCCTGCAGAAGCTGTATTTTGTCTGAGAAACAGAGCTCATACTGGTTCAGCACTTGAGATAATAATTTTTTTCTGAAGCTGAGGTTTCTGCATAATAGTGACAGCATAGAATTGAGGCTGAGACTGATAATGGTACTAAATAATCATCTCTTTTAAAACAGAAATTACTTTGATGAACATTAACATGAATATCAGCATAAGTACAGGGTGTGCTTAGTACTCTTTAACATGACCTTCATTTTGATAACAACTCTAATTAGGTAGGTTTTGTAGAAGCTGACTATCAGTTATGTTTGCATTACTGGAGAACCTCATGGATTCTGTTTATCTGCAGTTTTGTGACTTTAATTCTTTTTTCATCAGTTTTGTCTTATACAATGAGCTTAATCCCTTGAGGAGATGAAACATCCACAAAATATTTAAGTGTTCCCTGGCACTGGTGCCAGGAGGAGAGGGCACTGATAGCTGAAGTCCACACCACTCAGGGCCATCCAGGTTATTCCAGAGGAGGAAGAGGCATCAGTGGAGCTGCATCAGCTTCCTGAGCAGCGTACCTCTAAGTCTCTTGGACACTACTGCTGACCTAGGGAAGAGGGCTAGCATAGGGATAATGGTCAGGTATTTGATGGACCCAGGCTTGTTTGACATGCATTCAGAGGATTTGCATGTGATTTGGCTGTACTTTACAATTATGTCAAGTTTATCAGATTAACCTAACAACAGCAGACTTCTCCAGCCAGCAGCACAACAATTTAGAGCAAGACTTGCTCTTTAGGTCCAAAATCTTTTAAAGATGCTTGTTTGCATGAGTATAAAGAGGCTCACAGGGCAACATTAATTACTTCATAACATCCTCTTCCTTGCTTGTGCCCTCTTGTGACTCTTTTGTAAGTGTCAGGTTAGTTCTGTTGATTTTACTCTTGGAGGGACAGTGTAATTCTAATCCACAGCTTTTTCGTATTTTTCCTTTATTTGTGGCATGTGTCTGCCCTCAGCTTTCCCTTAAGCCCACACCTGATCTGTGTAGGAAAGTGCTCACTTGCAAGTTTAAGTATGAGAGAGGATGAAAAGTTGCTATGGAATATAAAAACACCTTGCTATTTGAATTTGCAAATTAGGAGTTTCCCTTCATTTTTTGAGATAACTTTAGGGTATTTTGGAGTCACATATGCAAATTCTCATTTCAGATGGTAGTTCTAACAATCTATTCTTTCTTAGTAAAAGTTCAGATTCCCTTAGTTTTTTGATATTATTAAATTATGAGGCTACAGGGAGGAATCCGCACCTATGAAATGTCATGTTTATGAAACATGACATTTTTCACCACTGCTAAGTTTCTGTATAATACAGATATGAAAAAGCCATGTTTGGATCTACAAACATTAGGGAGGTTTAATGAAAATGGATAGAAATTGCTGTTTAAGGAAATATTCCTGCATTTTTCATTATAGCTCTAGTTTAACAATCCTGTGTCTAAACGTGATGTACAGCAAGATCCTGAATGTAGATGGGATAGGTTTTCTCCAGAAAATGTAGAAAAAGCTCTTTTGAGATTTGTGAAAAATTTGTTTTTTCCTTGTATGCTGTTATGCATCATCTTTTATTTATCAAAATGTAATTTGATGCTTCCATTCTTTCTCTTTTAGCCTAGAAGGAGTTAGTAGCTTAAGGACACTGATATTGAATGTCAGCTGGAAGGTATTATTTTCTCCAAGCAGAAGAAGAATAATTTGGAGACATGTCCTGTGGCTTTGAGAGCTGCTCACGATGGCTACAACACTGTTAAAAACCAAACAATTTGTCAGAACTCTTGCAGATTAGGATTAGAAGAAGAGAATGGAGGATTGATGAAAGGGGAAATATGAAGTGACTGAAGCCCTACTCTCATTACAAACAGTTGCTCAATATTTTTTTTCTATTCATTGTCAAGAAGTACAAAACATTGTGTTTGCTAATCAGATAAGAACTTCATTACTTTGTTTCAGAGACCAAGGCACACATCATTTTTAGCTGCAAAAGTCTGTGGTTTTACTTCACTAAGTTAATTGAAAGATTTGATTTAAAAAGTAATAATTTAGTAATGTATTTTTTTAAGGAAAGTGACAAGAAAGGTGCTAAATTGCTCCTGCTTTGAATAAGAGAAAATGTATTTAAGAACTGACTAAATTATTTTTGAAATTATGCCTAATTTTAGCAAAGATATTTTCAAGCCAATAATCTATAACAGCAGAGTACAAAGTTGAGCACAGCAGACAGGGATCATTGAGCTCCTGGAGTTAAGGGTGCATTAGTGTTTCTATTACAGTCTTGTGTATTCTGCAAGATAAGATGGTTATAGTAATTGGTTCCAGACTGGAACATAGCCTGAAAAATTGAGATCTGAGATCACAAGTTATACTTTTAGAAATGTACTCTGGGAATTGCTTAAACTACTGTGGTTTGTTTATGTTATGCTGGATTCCCAAGGTCCCCATTAAGGTTCACAGTTGCATTAAAGGCAATTTTGCATAAACAGCTAAGCACAATACCTATACAAGTAGTTTGTAGCCTTATACCCTCAGCTGAGGGTGTGGTTTCAATAGGTGCTTGATCCTACCAGATCAGGATTAGTGAGTGTATTACTGAAACATCAGACTGGAATCCCACCTGGGTATACTGAGGTCTTTCAGCTCACCAGGCTCACAAGGATCAACTTGCCCATCCTGTATCTACAGGGACAGCTTTGAGGTCCTTGAGGGCTGACAGCACCATTGGCTGCTGAATCTTTGCTCCATGGTTGTTCAGGCTGACTTGGGGGAAGGGATATAATCTATTCACAGAACCATTCAGGTTGGAAAAGACCTCTAAGATCGTTGTGCTCAACCTTTGACTGCTCAACACCTTGCCAACTAGACTTTGGCACAAAGTGCACCATAATATAGCTGTTCCATGCCCTCTCATTTGGCCCCCATCCTTGGTTGTGCACTGTCATGGTCTCTGCATGTGCAGCAGCCTGAGCAGTGGTGTCATGTGAGCCAAAAAGACATGTAGCTCTTCTCATTTGAAACTTGGGGCCAGGGTGCAAGCTGATGAACAAAGAAAATTGTTCCCTTTGTTTTAGACTCCCCACAAAGCTCTTTGGGCTATCTTTGGCTTGCACTACCTGATCTGTGCATTTTCTGTGGCTAAGCAGAGCACCAGGCTTGGAATGTCTGTCACACTCACTAAGTGTCCTTCAGCAAAGTAGTCCTGGTTCTTTCCTAACTTGGGGTTTTAGTTTAGAGGTTATTTCCTTTGGGATTACTGCTTTCTTGGACTGAAGAGAAAAAGGCTTATGGTGTCGTTCGTTATTGCTAAAAGCAGGACAGGTTCTCCATGCCTTGTTCTGTTTCTGGCTGTATCTTGAGGACAAAGGCGTTGATTTACCCTCACCATCTGACAGTGTTGTATCAGGAAAGTAATAGCTTTGAGAGCAAAGAACTGAACTTCACATTGATATATTTTTCCAAACTATTATTTTCAAAAATGAGCATGAAAACACTTTCTTTTTCTGGTGTGAATGAGATGTTACTGTCGCACTTGGCCTGAGGTATTTATGATTTACTCCACAGAATCAAAACCGAGTTTATAAAGGGTTTGTCACAGAGCCTCAGGTAGTTAGTTATACACTTGCTGCTGAAAAAAGATAACTGATAGGAAGAGATTTCACAGAATTTTTTGAGAGAGACAGACATCTGTATGTAAGGAACTGTGTTACTAGAAACATTTGTCTTTTCATACTGTTAGAATTTTGAAAAGTTTTTTATGCTATGTATTAGTTCTTGCAAATTGCTTGCCAATTTAATATCAGCAGCATCTAAACAGTAAGTAATTGCTTATGATAATGAGAGCAAACTAATTTACTGGAATATGTTAATATTCACAATGCACTTTCGAACAGCAGGGTATTCCAAAAATACTACTCTGTTGTTTAATTGCAGTGTTTAGGTTGCATTGTTATTACAAATGCTGGCAATATCATCACAAAACCAGTCTCTCATTGAATAGCCTCCTTACTGAGACTCCAGCATGTGAGTAGGTAGTGTCCTTTGAGAACTAAACAGGATATGAACAAAACCTTCTGGATTTAAATAACGATTCTTAATTTCTGATTGATGTTCATTATGTGAATAGGCAGAGAGCTTTCTTATGACTTTTAAAATTTAACTTAATACATTTTAAATTGAATAGCATATAATTCCTATCTGAATATTTGTGTGTCTTCAATGGAATCGATATTTGTGTGAGATGTACAAACATACCTAGAAATATGTTTTATGTTACAGAAATTCTGTTTGAAAATACTGTAGAGCAGGAGTACTCAAAACTTTCAAGTTGGTGTGCTGCAGTTCATTCTGCAGGAATGCTGTTTAGTGTATTTGAAGTTTAGTGTATTTGTTGTTTTCTCCTTCTTTCCTTGGGAAATGTTATGTTTTACTTTGGGTTGAGTTTCTTTGAGTGAACTCAGAAGAATGCTTATTGAAAAAAGGTGCTCAGGGATACCCCATTCTTCACAGAATTATTTTCCACATGTGTATCACTTAGAATTTTGAAGGATTCTTGACATCTTTATGTGTGTCATTATAAAGAACTGTATTAAAGTAAGGCTTTCCAAACTATTGAATGCTCATCTTCAGGGTATTAAAGCATCTCCTTCAGCCAGACCCTTGGAAGTGAGCGGCCTACACAAAACCACTTCACTAATTAGGCTGGGTTAGTCTTCATAGGGTGATTAACTGCTCACCTTTCTTGCAAGCAGGAGTGAATTGAGTTACAGCTGATAGCACTGGCTGAATGGCAGGTCAGAGCCTGCACTTGAGTTAGTCCCTGGTGAGGTTATTGAACAGTCTGGAACCCAAAACTCTTTTGTCCAGTTCTCTCCAAACATTGTTGTGGGATGCAGTGGTTAAACCAAGCTCTCTGATTACTTAACTATGTAACCCAGTGAAAAGCATTAGGATGCATGCTTTTCACTGCAGCTCTTTATCCTCTGAATCTGGCAGAGAATTGTTGCTTACAAACAGCAGCATAAGGACTTTGCAGAGGAGAATGACAGCAATTATCATAATGACAAAGCATGTAGTGTTTCTGTGCCAGGCCTCAATTGAAAATCTATTATGTAGTAGAACAGAAAGAAGTGGGAAGGAAGTGAATTGGCCCAACCTGGCTGGCCCCTGTTAGCTTTTATTATAATGGTCTAATAACCTTAAAGATTCAAGTACAAATACAGCTGTGTCTGTGTACCCCTATTAAACACTGTTTGTTTCATGCACAGATTTGATAATGTAAGTAAACACTGATGTTCCAAAGTCAATCCTTGGGATAATGACTGCAAAAACTCTCCAAATAAAGTAGTAGCATCATTTGTAGCTGTTTGCTAGTTCTTATTTCCAAGCTCTTTTGAGATAACCAAGCAGACACTTTTATATCATGTTCCTCTTTTACCTGATACTTTTTGGAGGTTTGAATGCCTACAATGCTGGAGAAGACTAGCTTTGGCTTTAAAACTTGGTTGGTGTATAAACTAAAACATCCTGAAGTTTTGCTCATGCTTGAAATTAGGGAGATAGTACAATGCCACAAGACTGTAGTCAATATGCAACTTGCTCATCAGTCCTTCCCCGTGCCAGGTCTCCTTCTGAGATGCCTCTGAACAGCTGCTTCAGGGGTGGATTCATGTGCTTCAGGGAGGATTGGTGTTTTTCCAAAGATTTCATCTTTTGCTTTTCATTTGATTTCATTTTTGTAACAAGAAGAATGGTTGCAATTTTTGCCTTTCAGGATGTAACATCTCTAAGAAACTGTGCTCTTTCTGGTTTTCTTCAGCTATAGTCCATGTTTGTCTACTCAAAAACATTCAGAAATGCTGCCACAAGAATATTTTTGTCTGCTAAATATTAGTAGATGAGTAATTAGTAGAACGTGTATGCCACAGAACTTCTTACTACTCTTCACTACCTTGGCAAACAAGCAAAATTGAACTTCATTGCACATTGCCCATAATACAATTATCTGTTCTCAGCAGAGACTCCCTCTCAGCAAACCCTGCAACTTGTGTTGTTGCCAGTACCATCTTTCTGCTGCAAGCAACATCAACATCTTATCTTAGTCCAGCATCTGACATCCTTGGGCGTGGATCATTTTTCAGTGACTTTTGCAGGCTTGCAGTCAGCAATGTTTTCATTTTCAGCGTGCTATACCTTTCTTCCAAGAGAAATTTTGGCTACTTTTGAAAGCTCTCTGAGGATTTTTCAAGATTAAATTATGAAATGCACTATTTAGCAAGGAACATAATATAAATGTCACTTAAAAATAACTGAGTTAATGCAAGACTGGATAGCTAGAATATTGTATTAGTAAGAAAGCCAATAAGAAATAAAGACTTTAGCCTAGAAGCATGCTAGGCACTTGCAACTAAGCTCCTCTCCATTCTAACACTATTAAATGACTTAAGGCCAGCTATTTCAAATGTTTTGATCCCCATTTAATAGAACCACTATTTTTAAATGTTGCCAGAAATGCAACAGCACTTCTGAGAATCAGGACACTGCCGTAGGCACCTGAATGAAAACATAAGTTCAGGCACTAATGTTTTGCATGAAATAATGACTTACAAATAATTATTATTTCTCTGACAAGAACATTGCCTATTGATAGCCCTATACAGAGAAAATTTAATTCTGTTTTTCTCTTTTACTGGTTTTTGGCCTATGTGCACATCTGTGCAGAGCAACTTTTGTGAGAGACACTCAGGTTCTAGTTCCTGTTTTCAACTTACTGGCTTCCCAGCTGAGTCAGCAAGCTTGGAAACTCTAACAGCTCAAGTTACTTGGCTTAGGGAATTTTTAACTATGCCAGGTATCTGTTGAGTTTGTAAAGTCCCTGGACTGGAACCACTGAATTATTTCACATAGGGCACCAACAGATGGTGACAACATTTGGTGTCTATCAACCTGCATAGTATTTGAGCTAATGTCCTAGTTCCTGCATCCTGTTACAAATCCCTTCAACTAACCAGCCTGTGTTCACTTGGATTTGGAACAACTAATAGGCTGTAAGAAGAAAATCAGTGCATGTGCAGGTAGTTAATTTTAATGGAACTGATTGCAGCTGTGGTTAAATTGAAGTTTAGGCCTTGACAATTCCTGATGTCAGGAGTGTGGAGACTGGAATACTCCTGTTGTCTTTGAGAGTACTTGACTTTACTGACTTCAATCTGACAGTGGTGTTGAGGTGCAGGTATCTCTGTGTATAGCTGCAGTGTGAGCTGTAGGCTGGGCTAGGAGGGCCAGGATCCTAGTCCTGAGCCCAAGCGGGCTTGGGGACCTGTGCCCCTGCCAGGGGACCGGACACAGGGACAGCAGGTGCCAACCACATAGTTTGGTGCTCTTGGACTGTGGGGTTATAAAGATCCCTCAAGATCCCTCCTTGAAGGCACCAGCTTCAGCTATTATTTTATTTTGTTCTCTTATTCTGTTGTTTAGCTATTGCACCATGACTAAACTATTTTATGGTTCTGGAGTTCTGGGGCTCTGCTTTGGGAAGTCCAGCGTGGAGCTGGGAAGGAGGCTTGGTGTGCTTGGGTGAGTGTGCGGGTGTAGCTGGGAAGGGTCTCTGATCCCAGCTCAGTAGGTGTGAGGGTGACTCCAGAGTGGCTCCTGGATGGTCAGACAGGGAAGTTTCCTTGACAGTGCTTTTACATTTTACCTGTTTATAAATATACTCCTCAATCCATTGCCTTCTCATATGTGTTTCTCAGCCACACAATTTCCACTTCCATAGACAGCGTTCAAGAAATTTATCTTTAACTGTATGTTGACAAGGTTGTAGGAGGAATAAAACATTCCTTTATTTATAGATGCTTGGCTTTTAATTTCCATCTGACTTTTTGGCAAGCTTTAAGAATCAGACATGTTGTATCCTTGTTAGCTTTAATAGAATTTTAATGGATTAAAATGTTTTATGTTGAGTGCAATATGACATTTAAAGCAGGCTTTAAATTTTCCAAATATGTAATTTTCCACCCATCTACATTGCATAAAGGTCCAAGGCCCTAATGGGAAATTACTTACCTTACATTTCATATAGAAATGTTTCAAATTGATTTTAAACAGTATCCATACTGGAAAAGTGATAGGTAACAGGCAGCCCATAAAATTTTTAAATTGAGAGAATCTGGAGAAGAACAATAATTTGCTTTTATCACTCTGTGTCAGGTTTGGGTTAGGCTGTATCCTTTCATAAAATAAATAGTGATTTTTTTGTGTAAGTGAACATATTTATGAGTTCAACAACCACAGAACTTTTTTCCCTGCGGATGTTTCAAAGCTAAGAAAAATAATTTTAGAGAATCAGTGCCATAATACTATCAATTGACATTGACAATACTAGTCCACTGACATTCACTTAATCAAATCATGTTTTGGTAATAAGTCAGATGAACAGATATTCTCTATTTCTATTCTCTTAGGAGTCCTTTCAGCTACCTCTTGCTTAGCTAAGGTCCTTCTCAAAATTATATTCATTTTAAATACAATTGGAGGCTCTTAGTTCAATGTCCCCACTCAAACTGAGTAGCACTTTACTCCAGTTAAGTGATCTAATCTAAATCAATGGGGTCATATGAGGTGTAAGATGCTACATGATTTAAAATATTAAAATCACTCTAGTTGGAAAATTCCTTAAATTCCTTGAAATTTTTATTATAACTGTCACTCATGATGCTAAGAATGATGCTGACTTGGAATGATGATGCCAAGCTGTCTCAGGGTTGTTCTTTATAGATATATATAGATGGATATACATTTTTGTTGAGCCATTGTTATTCAAAAATTTTAGTTGTTTGTCTCTTACTGCCCCTATTTGTCAATAAATCTTGATAGCAACTGGGGAATTTAAATAACAAAAGCTTTTGGAACAGGAGTGGAGTATTTTGTCACCCACTTTATTATACATGGAAGATAAACCATAATCAACTGTCCAAATACCAATGCTATAGGCTGGAAGAAAGAAGTAAGAAAAGGAGTGATTTTCTTAGGGTTTTTTTTTTTTTTTCCTGTGGTCTGAGGAAAAAGCTTTGCTTCTGTGTTAGTACCCTGAATCTTCAACAAATGCCACTGGAAAGGGCAGGATGCTCACCGTGACTTGGGATTGTGTTGGTTCTATTATCGTTTAGACCTTTACCTGGAGACAGCTCTTTGGCATAGCTGAATATAATAAACCACACACAACACTGGTTTATAGAGCTCTTTAAAAATTGGATGCAGGGTGATGAAAAGTTCTGTAGGCTCTGATAAAGAAAATCAGGGTCACCTTAGTGCTTTGGGAAGAGGAGTTCTATAATGCAATTCAAAGTTGTGCTTGAATTAGTAGTAGTAGATATTGCTTTGTTGGTTCATTTAAATTAATTGCTCAAGCTGGTTGAGTTGGTTGAGGTGTTGGAATGATGTGGCTTCAGTGTCTCTCACAGAAGCACTGAACTTTAGAGCTCAGCTGTGGCACAGTGATATGTGGGTTCTATAAAAGGGTAACAGGACTCTGGTAGACATTTTCTATCTGCTTTATTTGCCTCAACATCTTTACCTGAAGAGAGAAGATGATATCATTAATGACAATATTAACAACAAAACCCAGCAACGATCTTTGCCATTGCTGCTTTGGTCAGTGAGTTTTGTTACAGTTACTCTGGAAGAAGGGAAAATCAATGAATAAAATAATGGAATTGCTAAAGAATTATGCTGTGCAGCTTGTGACCTTACAGGTGACAAATGTTAAGACTGTTTGCAACAGTCCTAGTTCAGGCAAGCAGTCAGATGGGTACAAGGCCCTAACTAGAAATTGTTTGGAGCAGCAACCAATTTCCAGGAAAGCTTTGAACCTTTATCAAGGTTTGCCAAGCTTGGTCAAAGGAACACCATCAATATTCTCCCATTCCTTATTATCCACAAATCTAAGAGAATCTTGGCAGAAAATAAGACACCCATTGTGGCTCAAGCTCTTTGGAAAGCTAAAGGCAATAATCCCTTTGAACATTTTCTCTTTCCCCATGCAATACACCTCTTCTGCTATTAAATAGCTGATGTTGCTCTTGCGGAAGAGCAGTTACAATTATTATCCAGGCACTTGAATTTGTGGGAGAGAGTGTATCAGAATGCCTTCAGGAAGCATTCAGTTCAATTTGGTCTTTAGTTTGAAATACTTCTTCCAGCAGCTCTTTCCATCTCCTTCCCATGGTTAACCCTAATAGCCATCCCCTCCTCACCTCAACCCTGTGGCATATATTCTCTCTCCTGTGTAAATAATTAACAACATATCAAAGCCTAGGAAGAAGTAATACAGAAGGATCGTATTTTAATCCACCAAGTGGACTATTTTGAAACCCCCACATCTTCCTCTCTCCCCCTGGCATACCATGGTTTTTTCTTGAAGCTTTCCTTCTTTTACTTACCTTAGAAAATCTTTGTACAAATATATGTACAGAAATTTAGTGTATTTTTCTGAACTTCAGCTTGTGCAGACTGAAAATACGTAGATGAATATGTAAAGATGACTGCTAATAGAGATTTATATGCTCCTCTAAACATAGTAATTATAATTAATGCTTTCATATAGATGCTTGGACAATCACGTGTATATATGTATCTGTGTGTGTGTTTCATATTGTAAATTCTTCATTCTCTGTAATTAATAGTAGCCTGCACAAATAGTCTCACTGGATTCAGCAGGTTTATCAATGCAAGTAATTACTCTACCAATGGGAATAAGGGGGCTCACATTGTATCCCAGAATGAAGTACTGATAAGATACAGAAAGAAGAAAATTACATTATTGGGCAATTTCTTGTTATTAGCACTCCTTACCCTTCATATATTTAATGATAGTTAAAAATTGCTTTTCTATTAATGAAAGTGCAGTTAGTAGTTTTCATTACTGAACTTTACAGGCTTCAGTCTTCAGTTTTTCAGTCACAGAGTGCGATGGAATCATAATTTATGGGGGTCCAGAGCTCAATCAAACCATTGCATTCATTTCATCAGCACCTGAATCCTGATGTGAATGTTGAAAATAAACATTATGCTACTTACATTATATGGGATAAATGGAATTATGTGCATTACCCTTCAGTGCAATATACCTTAAACTCAAAATTGGAATGAACATGAGGAAGGCAGAAAGCTGTTGATTTGAGCAAACTATTAAGCTACATCAAATGTGACTTCAGAGCAATAAATATTGAAAAGCTTTGCAGTCATAAACAATAATAAATACTGTGAATGGGTTCTAAACAAAATATTTATCTGCTTAATACTGTAGAGGTAAGCAGATGTCCTTGAGTTGCTGCCAGACTGTGCTGAAATGAATGCACTATTTCATAAAGATGAATTTTGCAAACAAGTAGGGCTTCAGAGACCCAGGCCATTAAAAAACATTACTGTATCTTGACCACTGGCGTTTTGTTACAATGGGAACCATGCTTTCATGGGTAAGAATTTCAAAGAGCTGTGTGGACATTTTTCCTAAGCATTGTGTGGATGCATGGAAGCATAAAGAATTATGCAGTAAATTCTGTGGCTGAGAGATATAACTGGCATGTTACAAAGTTGCCTGCTTACAAGTACTCTGCTGATGGCATTGCTATTCTTGACATTATAATTCCACTGCTTTCAATTCTCTGGAGATTATAAACCCCAAACAACACAGTGCCACAAGCTAAGGGAGATGGCCGGGGTTTCGTGACAATGCTCTGAAAGAGAGGCAGAGACATTATGAGGTTTGTCAGAGAGCATAAAAGCCTTTATGAAGCAAGTGAATTAAACTTCTTCTGCTGTTCCTTACCATATCCAAAACTGATAGTAAGGAGGGTTGTTTCCAACAGCTGCTCAGTTTCTAGCTTTTAATAGTTAATGGGAGGTCGGGCTATAAGCTGAGATCAATCCCAGAGTAATAAATTTTACATTATTATATTTGTCTTTCTTGAAATATAAACACCAGAGGATCTATTCTCAAATGGCTTCCGACCCATTTTTTCCATAATTAATACAGGAAATTCGAAGAACGTGACTCCCCGTGCAGCTCAGACAGAGGCAGATTGGTATTCATCAGCATGGATTAATTAGTCTTTCACCAGACACACAGTTACTTCGAAGAGCTACAAAATGGGCAGTTATAAAGGAGGGAAAGCTGTCTCATAAAAACCCATAAGCCACATGTTCTCGTGGATAAGAGATACTTTTTTTTAACTTTGATGTTTATTCTGTGTAGTTTAAGATTTACAGCTAGATTTATCCAGCTCCACTGACATTGACCTTGCCTTCAATGCAGCAGCAGTATGGAATGAATTGCTCTTCCCTGGTTGATTTGAAGGGCAGTACTTAACAAAAAAGTGCAGCGAAGATTCACTCTGAATAAGAACAGCAGAGCCTCTCATTGTTCAGATCTGAAGACTTACTTCTGGGTCATTGTATTCAGTATGACTCCACCATGCTTGGCAGGCTTTTTCTTTGTCTTTTAATTGGGTAAACACATCTGTTACAACCAAGAAAAGGAGAATTATGCACTGCCACTTAAATCTTAGGGACTATTCTAACAGCTCCATCTGTGACACTGAGGTGTAAGGAGTGTTTTTTCTTAGTCTTCTCATTTTTGTTACTTATAAGAACCTCATTCATGACCTGACACAATGTTTTATGAAGTCAACAGAAAGGCTGTCACTGTTTTTAATGAGCTTTGGATCAAGCCCTCAGTTTTTCATCAGCACAGAACAAATCCTTTCACTCCAGACACCACAGTGATATAAACTCTGTGAAGGCCCCAACTCATCAGTTGGAGATTTGAAGTCAACAGCAGCAGCAAAGAGGAGAACCTGGGGACCATCAGCAGTGATATTACCTGTCTAATGTGTCTTTGTTCCAGGATACATTGTAACTGGAGATTAATGACATAGAGCAGATTATTGTGCATTTCAGACCACTGCCTAGGAGGAATGCAAGGGTGGGAGAGTAGGAGGAGGAGAGCTTTGTCACACACATTGCTAAACAAGACACAGCCCCAACCTTCATTACTCTTGCAAAACTCTTTTTATAAAAAAGATACAACCTGATTTCACTTTAAGTGAAACCTTAAATAACAGACCTGCTATTGTCTTAGTCTTTGCTGAAGAAGTTGACAAACTCTTCTGAAACACATGTTGGTTGGTATTTTGGCATCAGGAGAAAAGCCAGCAGATCCATCTGAAGCGCAGTGAAACTATCCCACAAATGGATTAATATAAAATAAGATTTACAGTGACTTTAGTGGTATGCACTGTTCATAAATTATTAGAGTGATGGCACTGCCAAAAAACCAAATTAATAGGCATATAATTCCATAAAGGACAAGTGAGGTTAGAAATAAATATATGAGATCTTTTTAAAAAGACCAAGTGTCCTTTTTGCATTACGACTGACACAAAGCAGTTTTGCTCAGTAGTGGAGACATTTTGAGACATCTGGGAGCTGAACAAGTGGTGAAATTGTACAGTCCTTGACTCCTTCTTGGCTTTGGCCTTAAAAGTCCACATGTTCAAGGGATTTTAGATTCCTTGGTCAACCTTGAAAGAAATTAAGAGTGTTAAAATTATGTTGTTAAGTGCTGTCTCCTTACATCAACATGGAAAGTATGGAGTGAGAGCATTGGGTGGAATAAACTGAAAAACCATTCCATGATTCTATGAAAAGTAAGAGTTGGAAGGGACATTGAAGATTATCATTAAAGATTACCCCATGCCATGGACAGGAATGTCACCCACTAGATCAGGTTGCTCAAGGCCCCACCCCACCTGGCCTTCCAGGGATGGGGTCTCCACAACATCTCTTGACAACCTGGTCCAGTGCCTCACTACCCTCTGAGTAAAGAATTTTTTCTTGGTATCTAATCTAAGTATTTTAAACTTTTAGCTTAAAAGTATTCCCACTTGTCCTATCATTAGCTGTTTAATAAAACAGATAAAATGTAATATATGTAAATAAAATGCAATAAAATTGAGAGTAGCTGCACTTTGAGGCAGTTTAAGACAGGTAGTAAAACTAGACTTCTGTATTTACAATGAATTCACCTATCTTCCAAAGTTTTGACCTATCCTCATGGAAAAGGAGTAGATAGCTTGTAATGACTTTTCCAATGGAAGATCAAGTGCCTGTGTAATTTGCCTGTTCTGTGCTGTTGTTAAGGTACAAGTTTTAAATGGAAAATGTCCGGATATGCTGCTATTTTAGTTCTGAGGAAATATGCTGGTGATGGAGTTAAGCACCTGAGTGCTAAGTGGTTTTGGATTACAACATTTGTTTTGAACAGATTATAGATTTTGTAAGTGCACCCTGGATGTAATGTGTAAAGATTTCCACTTTTGAAAGATGTACATTGAGCATTATGCAAATAAGCCATTGCTTACTCAGATGGTAGAATAATCTCTTTGTCTTGACATGACAAGTAAAGTATGTTTCCACTTGTTATCCCCATCTGTCACAAGATGATAAACCTCAGATCTGTAAAAGTCTTATCTGAATGTATTTGTTAACATCTTGCTTTGCTGGCCACCATCATGTATCATTTTCATTGTGTAACTAAGGAGCTGCATTTTTTTGTCAGCCACGAGGCAACTGGAATTACTTGCTTTCTCCACGTAGGTCCAGTTGGGGAAAGCATTTGGTTTAACTCATCCCTGTTCTACACATCACAGAAATATGTTTATCAAGCATAAGCTTAAGAACTCTTCCAAACAGATCTGATTTCTGAATCAGAGCTATGGTATTTCAAGTTGTTTCATTTGCAATTAAGTTATATTCAGTGCTGATTGCACAATATAAAACCCACTAATATTTCACTTGCTGCATAAATTTTAGAGATAAAGACCTCTTCACATTGAAATACAGCCTATGAATCCATTTACTGCGTGAGAACCTGATTTATGTAGGGCATATGATTTACACATGGGTGTGTACCAGTGCAAGTGGGCTGATTATATTTATTTCCTTTTTTTGCCTTTTTTTTTTTTCCTCTAACAGCGGGGACAACGTATATCTTTAGCAAAGGTGGTGGACAAATCACTTACACGTGGCCTCCCAACGACCGGCCGAGCACTCGAGCAGACAGACTGGCAATAGGGTTTAGCACTGTGCAAAAAGAGGCTGTGCTGGTGCGAGTGGACAGTTCTACTGGCCTTGGAGATTATTTAGAGCTGCATATTGTAAGTAATAATCTCACCAAAGGAGTGAGATTTCTTCTTGTCTTGCTTGCTCTTGCGTTTGTGGGGGTTTGAATTTATTTTGTCGGAGTATGGTTATAGCAGTAATGAATATTTTGGGGTCAATAGTGGAGTAAATGACACTGGTTTGTTGCATGTGATGTTGTACAGGGTCTCTGACATTCTCAAAATGCCTTTTTTTTGCTACAGTGCTACTTTTCATGGCTTTTCAATTAAAAATCATACTGAGGTACTACCTGTACTGATAGAGCAGCTTATTGCAGTGTAATTATGTGGAACAGAATTTAGCAGTGTCAGAGGAAGGTATGTTTATCCTGGGGGATTTAATCTGGAATCTAATAGTGGAATTGCAGTGTATCACAGCTGATTGTGCTTTTTGTTATTATTAGCATTTGTCCCCTGATTTCACAATTCTGTTGTGATGGTAAATCTTAAGCAGGAAGACTGTCAGGCTAGGAAGTCTTAGAAACTAATTTCAGCTATCTTAAAGCAAGGAACTAGCAATCAAAATTGAAAGCATATGGAGTTTTATGGCATCATAAATAAATGATCAATTGAGAAAAACATAACTGGAGCAGTATAAAATTTTGTTGTTTAGATTAGTCTGAACTTTGTTAATGTGTTCATTTGATTTTTATTTGAGAATGTCTCTACTTTCAGGAAGAGTTGAGTTCCTTTTGAATGAAATTACTTATTGATCTATAACCAATTACACTTTTACCCTCAGAAAACATTCAGCAGTGATCATTTTCAAAATTATATGGGATTATGGTATTCAATCTTCCCAGACTCCTTTTTCTGCAAAGGCACTCTTAACATTGTGGACAAAGGTGATTTTTTATTTATTTACTGCCTTGAGTAAACAAAGAAAGAAAGAACACCTTAAATACAATTCAGAGGTTGTCTATGCCCTTATCTTGCATTGAATCGCATGGATGAAGTAGTTGGCTGGTATTGTGCAATCTTAGTTTGAAAATGTGAACAAAGCAACTTCTACCAGGTGCCAGAAAAACTGGGAGCCTACATATTTCAAGGCAAGTATTGTGTTGCTAGATAGAATTTAAATATTTGCTCTGCAAACACAGGTGCCTTGTTATAATTTACCTCTTTATTTGCAATCTCAGAGCAAACCCACCTTCTGTGGTCAACAGAGCTACCTTCTTACAGTTTTTTTCTTGTTCATTAGCATACAAAGGAATGTTTTCCTTGTAATTTTACTATACCTGAAGTCTATCAAAACTACAGTATTTGTTTACTCTTCCATTTAGCCATGATATTTCTATTTTAAAGCAAGCATTATGATCATTAATGATAAGTTGGAGATGATAAATTATTGCCTACTCATAAATGCTTGTAGTTTTAATTCTTTTTTTTCCTCAAAGAACTTACTTACCCATGCTGTAGTGAACGATGGTAAAAAAAAAAAAGAATAATTGAGAGTTTTCTATGGTCAGAAACAATACCAGCTTAATAGGGATGGGGAAAATGGTTAAATTGTACTTTAGTGATTCTTTTGAAATTTCTGTGAAGCAGCAAAGCCTTTTATCATCCTGCTCTGTGAGGTGATATTGGCCTCCCCCTGCTGCCTTTGCAAGGGACTTTGGGAACCTCCCTGAAGCCTGTTCTGCTTCAGAGCAAAATGGTAACTGTGTGAAATTTCACTGGAATGAGGTTTGACCTCTGAGAGCAGCTTCAGAGTAGTCTGTCCCTAGAGTGGAGACACTGAGGGATTGACCTGAAATCCTAAGACATTTGGCAAGGACTTTTATAACAGTTGTCAGTGATAGATAAAGCTTGGAAAACTATTGGGATATCATTTCCCAGAATCTAATTCAAATAAGGATAGTATTCAAAGGGAAGTTGAAAGGCAGTATTTTCAAAAGCACTTTTGACACCAAAGACCATATATCTCATTAAAGTCAGTTGAGCTGCAGATACTTCTGAGAATTTTACCTGAGATCCATTTTAGCTCAGAAAGATATTGTGAGATATCACAGCTCTAAAAATAAAGAGAGCATAGAAACCAGGGAGGTCTACGTAGGTGTTACACTTGAAAAATAGTTTATTGGATCTAAATGTTTCCATATTGGCAGCTACTGTGTTAAACCAGCTGATAAAACTAGAAGGATGGAAGTGTTTAATTCTGCATGTTCTTTTGCATGTACCACTCACTGTGAATATGCATGAGCAAAAAGTGCCTGTGTACCTGGAGATGCACTGTGCATGGATAACTCACCTGTGTGTAGTAGCAAAAAAAGTTCCCCTGGAACTATTGTTTGAAAAAAAAAGAGATTATAACCCTCGTTATAATCTGATTATAATAATTATTATTATTATAATCTCATAATGTTGGGGAGGGTGCTTGGGAGCTTTGAGGTAGCTTGCTCTTAACTTTTGTAATTTCCTCTTCCATTTCTAGAATGAACAGTAAGGTTATGGTACTTCAGTGTGTGCTTGCCCTCTTTATTATTCTGTTTACTTAAAGACAATGTAAACCTAATAATGAAATCAAGCTCGTATCAAATTCTGATTTTGAAAATTGCTGTTTGATCATCTGAATCACACTTTGGTGTTAAATTAGGAACATATTTATTTAATCATTTAACCTCTCCAAATAACTATTATTATGAGAAACATTTTTAAATTGTGTAGTCTGCATTGTTACCAGACGCTTAACAGTTCCAGTGCAAATATTTTACATTCCAACATACATTATTATAAAACTCCACCTGTACTGCCTGTACTGTAGCAATATAATTGTAAAAGACTCTTTGTGTGTATGACACCTATGAAACACAGTATTTCAGGAAAGGGATTTTAAAATGTTTTAGTAATCCAGAGCTGCAGCAATTAGCTTTCATGTCAATCATTTGACTTCTCATATGGAAGTGGGCTCCTGTGCTGTCTGCTGGGAGATCTAGTTCAAGAGGAAATAGATATCCTACCTGAAAATCTACTGCCATTTCCTCTCCTGTTGATGGATAAATGAAGGACAAGTAGTTCTGATAATTACTGCAAGCTTCCTTTTTTCTTCTTGTCATGACATGGTCTGCATCCATCTTCATGTCACATGGAAAAAGGCAACAGCTTTCATGTAGTGTTCAATTAATCACTGTGTGCACTCCTGCCCTTAACTTTTTGTCTGACTTTTAGTGCCCTTAGGTAATTCTGTCAGTGATTCCTGTTCCTACCTCCACTTTTTTTTTTTCTCTTCCCATCCTGTTATCCCACATCATTAGAAAGCAAAATGTACAAACATATGAATGTCATTGTCTTCCACAGGCACTGTGCTGTTGCTACTTTGAATTTTTAGCTTTCCTATGGTGAGGAATGAAGTGAAGTTAGACAAAGATATCATGTCAAAGAGCTAAGAAGTCCTGTTAAATTGCTCTTTCTCTCAACACTGGAAGCATAGAAAACTGTAATTCTTCTGTGTTGCACAAGGGGTATTTGCTCTACTTGAGAAGGATATATTTCCATCAACAGACTTCAGCCATTTAAAAAAAATATATAAATTATTTTCATCTTTCATTGTTAAAATGAAAGACTTTATAAAAAAGGTAACTTTTATGTCTGATGGAAAGAATCAGCAGTGTCATCTTTGTGTAGTTTGTTTGAAAATGAAAGTATTTGCAAAGCACAAAGCAGCTGTTTTTATGGTGATAGCTGATTTTGAAGTTAAGAACAAGAAGTTTGTATGGGGCATAAAGCCAGCAGAGTGTTTAAAAGTATAAAGCTTTGGCATTCCAGAGAAGACACCCAGCCTAGGGCACATGAACTACTTAAGATGAACTGGTCACTTCTCCTAACTCAAGCAGGGTGAGACTGTACTAATTAATCTCATTTACAGCTATGGACCTGCTGAATTATGTGAAGTGGTGATGAACATTCTGATAGGAAACATTCAGAGGTCTAAAATAAGGAATAAGGCAGATGTGGCAACGTTTTGAATGTTGTCCTAACCCTCTCTGGGAGGAAAGTGGAGCAAAATGCCCTGTGAATCCAGTGAGAGACAGTGACAGTCTGTCTATACTTAGGATATAGAAAACATATTGAAATAAAAAGAAATAAAACCACGGGTAGATGGTAGCAGATATTTTTTGTTTCATTCTCTATCAGGTCACTAGGAAAAAATATTTTAGGGGAAACACTAACCAAGAAGAATACTGTGATGATAAAGCCTGGAAAACTGCTTCAAGATTTGCTAACACATTACCTGAAAAAGCAGGGTATGGTTAAAACAGATGGCATCAATATATGCAAGGCACAACACAATTAACCTGAAATACTGGGAAGATGTAGCATTACTGGCATGATGGATTAATCAATATTGTCCTTAGACTTCCAAGACGTATTTGTGAGTCCTTCAGAGTTACAATTAATGACTGAAGTGAACAGTCATGGGAGCGGAAAGATTGTATGTCTTGCAGAAAATAGAGTTTGGGATTGTGAGTAAACTCAGTTCATGCTCTTGGTCCCAAATATTAATATACTACATATATTAAAATATATATTGTAGAAATGGCATTTTTAATTTTACTTTTTAAACTTTCAGCAAACCTAAAATGATTATTAGTTCCTACTCGCCTCCCTCTGTTTCTTAGTTATACATATGCAGTACTCTGCTATACCAGGCTTTTAATAGCTGACTCTGTTAGACTTTATTGGACATATCCATAAAATATGGATAGTTTTAACTTATGCAAGTATAATGACCTTCCCTCGAGTGAGCAGAAGGAGAAAAACTCAAGTGAGGATCAGAGTTCTGTGTTTGAGTGTACTAGGGGAAGAGCTGCAATATTTTATGATAAATGCATTTGATGCATTTGTTATTCTCTTTTGAATACTTCACATGTCTTTGGCTTAATGTCTAATGGAAAGTCAATTGATTTTTATTGACTTGGTTGTATTTGGATCAATTCCTAGAGAGCTGGATGTACTTTCAGTGAGATTGATGATAAACATACCTTTGATTTTAGTGGTTTGTATTGGAGCTAATTAATTTTCCCAGGAAGAGTTTAATAATATTTAAAAATAATATTTCTAGAATATGATTTGTTGTAATAATCATCATTCAAATCTAGAATTCCTTATTATTATATGCATGCTTATGGAAAGCAAAGATTTGGGAAGGCCAGTTTGGCTTGTATATTAATAAAATAGTAATGAGTTTAAAATCGAATTATTCACGTCCAGGAAGGGATTAAAAAAAAAAAAAAGGACAGACCTAGTTTTCAGAAATCTGATATTTTAGAAGTGCTGAACATGCACAACAGTGGCTAAAGTCAATGGAAGCTGAATGTAGTCAGCACCTCTGAAAACCAGGTCATCATCATATCAGCTAAGTGGGCATCAGGGATGACTTTGGAGCCCTGGAAAGACTTCAGACCATTATGTTTATCAGAGTTGTAGTTTTTAATATTCTGCTGCCTTGAAGTACAAGAAAATTTCATAAGGCTGATGTTATCTAATTCTGAATTGTGTTATTATTTGATATTTCTTTATTATGCTTATAGATGCAATATTTATTTGTAATTTTTCTTCTTTTATATACGTGAATGTAAAATGCCATAGGAAGTTTAACTATTATGGAAAGTGTTTGTTTTCTTTGGGGAAAAAAGCAACCAGACTATATGTTAACCTTTAAACTAAAAAGAAAAATTACTATGGAGGAAGGATTTACAGACTTGCTCATGGGTTTGAATAAAAAAAACCAAAAACAAACAGTGCAATCAAAGAAGACTCGTTTATGGAACTAGACAGGTAGGTGAGAATGCAATTCAATGCACACAAACATTAAGTTAATTAGAATGGGAGCAATGAATTAATCTAGGGAATTTGTACTAAATGCAGCAATCATTTACCTCACTGATCAGGTTAAAGATCTAACTTTGCAGGAAAGAAAATAAATTAATCACCGAGATGGTCAAGTCATGCCTTGAAACCATGCAGTTAAGTTATTCTTTTGTATCAGCAGAGACAAAGATTAAAAAAGCTCTGAAAAAGGGCTTTTATTATATAAGCAATTTGTTAATGCCTCATCTTGAATACTCTGCACAATCTGTTATCACACATTGAGCAACAGTGGTCTGTTCTTGCCATAAACAGGCCAAATTGCTGAGGAAAGGTTATGGAAATGTGCTAATTCTGGCACAGAACAGGCTGATACCTTACTGTATGAAAAAATATGAATGGAATTTGCACAGATGAGGTAATTAAGCAGTTTGACTCTGACTGCCATCACGGAGCACTGCAAGGAGAAATCCTGATGTTTTGTGGAAGGTCCAGTATACCAGTATAGCTGATCTCACAGCCAATTGTCTGGTTCCTCAGCCTAGAAATGTCCTTGAGGGAGGCAGCTCCTCTCCTTTTCTTCCTCTATCTGGGGATAAAATAGAAATTCTTGCTTCCCTATATCCAGCAAATAACTCCTTTATGCATCCTTTTGTGCTTTTGGGAGAATGCAAGCTTCCTTCCCAAAAAAGGAAGGAAGCTTGCATTCTCCCAAAAGCACAAAACCCTTTGGTTTTTGACCCTTTATAATGGGGTCACCACCTGCCAGCCCTTGACCACAGAAAATTGCATAGCCAGTAGGACCCAACTTCCCAACTAAAATACTCTGTTAGTGGCACAGTGCTCCAGCCCTCAACAATTATGAACCTCCTCAAGTGTTTCCTTCTAGAAAAGGTGTAAAGCCTGGCTGAAGGTGGGTAAGTCTTTAAAACACTTCTGGTGGGCTCACATATATCAGAATCAGCTGAAAACAATATGGAAAGAATTGCATCTTGCTGTGGTGTTGCATGAAGTTATCATACAGATCAGGTAGTGGATTCTAAATTCCCTTCTGATTCCACATATCTCAAAATTATACTGGAAATGGAATCCATCTGTTGGCAGAACTGCTTAAGATCCAGAACTTTGGTACTGCATTGGATGGCAAGTCTTCCTATGACTTTATTGTTGCAAATTGTGCACAAATGAAACCTTACATCTGGCACGAGGAGAGAACATAAACATGGAACTTAATTTTCTTTTTGAGCTTAAAAAAGCACCAAGATTAGGAATAGAAGGGGTTTGGCCTGGGGCATGTTATATTAATAACAAAAACTCTGCATTTTTAAGAATTCAAGTGGACCAATTTGGAAAAGCAAGCACAAGACCAAGCATATTTAATTAGCACAAACTTGAAGAGGCTCATGACCTCCTCATAATGCTCCTCTAATTTTTTTACATTGTCACTTTTAAAGCTCTGAAGTACTCTATGGATTACATCCAGTCATATTTTCAAGGATTATTTCTTTCTCTTCCCTTTTCCTTGTTCCCCAGTTTGTTCTTCTGCCATGTCCTCAAACACAAATTAGTGTGTTGTGCAAATTCAGCAGTCCCAGTGAATCCAGTGAAACAGGTGGCAAACATCCAGGGGTCTCAGGGATTGCATACTCATTTCTTTCTCATGAAATGAGGCATAGGAAGGAACAGGGGAGTCACCTCAGCTGGTGACTGTGTGGTGTACTCACATGGAAGAACTTCTTGATGAGAACAATTGATAAGTTCCTCTTAATTAAAAAAAAAACCAAAAGCAGCAACAACAAAGCAAATAAGCGTGTGGCCAGAATTATGAGGTATATCCTTGGGTGTAAAGGCTTTTCATGTATAAATAACAAATTTCTGGCTCCAGAAAGGAGGACACAGGAATTAGTTTATGATGAACAGATAAATAAATAGACCATCTTGCCTCCCACCTTTCCTAGTTAATGTTATATCCTTTCATAGATGTTTTAGATCCATCACAGTCTAATCACATACTTGTAATTCAAAATTCCTGGCACTGGCTACTAGCCAACATCCTTCTGTATGAAGGTTGTAGATATTTTAATAACTTGGCACCAACTCTCCCAGAACATTTCCATGTATAAAAAGCACCAATGAAAAATTTAGCAGGCATTTTAGCAAGTTTATTAAGATTAAAAGGATACTTGACTATTTGAAGTAGCAGAGCCATTGAGGTGTTCGCTGTAACCTGGCTGATCATCCAAATGAAGAAGGAACTGAAATACAGGAAATTGTCATTATTTGGAGAATGAGAGCTCTGGCTGACTGAGAGTGAAATCCAAGAGCAGGCTACTTTTGTCCACTTATTCTGTGGAGGTCATAGTCTGCTTATTATATTTAGACATAGATAAAACATCTATGTTATATACTTATATATAGATATAAAATAAGCATATACAGTTTGTTGTATGTAAGAGAGTCAGCCCTGATAATATTTCTAAGCTTATTCCTGCCTAGTTCTTGTCTAATTTTAGAGAAGCACAAGAAGATTTGTACTCCCTCCTCTCTGCTGGGCATGCCTGGCTCAACACCAAGTGGAAGGAATGTGTACCCAGTGTGTCAGAAGCTGTGACAGTGCACACTGGAGACAGGTTTCGGGCACTTCGGGTTGACAGTGTGTGGTTTGGGAAAAAAAATAAATTAAAAACAGGCAGACTGGAGCAATGGCATCATGTTCAGTACATCCTAGACTATGCTTTTAGCTCCTAATGGCAACTTGAATAAGGGACAGTGACTCTCAGACTGCTGTTGACCCACTGAAGAGGAGCCAGGTTTGCACAGGACAGATCAGGGTTTGTTTCCTACAAATAAAAGTCAGAATCCAAGATCTGGCCCATTAACTCCGTGTCTTTTGAATTTATGAGCCCTAAGTGAGGATAAGGATGAAGTGTACACTGCAGGACAAAGCACCAGTGTAGTGGTTTTTCAGTAGATATGCAGTATTAACAATATTATTTTTAATACTAGAGAGAGTGGTTAGCCTATTGATGCAGAGCAAGATGAGAGCAAAAGTGCTGCTGGTGACCTGAACAGATTCTGATCCCAAATCGAAATAATCCTCATCCCATCACTTCAACTATCAATTTGTTTGAAAATATTGCAGAAATATGAGTAAATACAAGCAGAATCTGCATCAAGGCAGAGAACTACTGCTGGAAGGTGAGGTGCAGAAGCAATTTTGCAGAGCCTGCTGCTTTCATTCAGTCATTTGT
Source organism: Passer domesticus (assembly GCF_036417665.1). Lineage (NCBI taxonomy): Eukaryota > Metazoa > Chordata > Aves > Passeriformes > Passeridae > Passer > Passer domesticus. The sequence continues at coordinate 112,329,142 of NC_087476.1, read as the reverse complement.
TTAAGTAAATATTGCTAATGTAGTTAATCACTTTGTATAAATAAGGAAAGCTCATCTTAATACTATTCTGGTTTTGTGAGATACTACCTTAATTATAACTCACAATTAGTTAATTAGACCACTTACTTAATTCAGGTTTTGCTCTGTGAAGCCTCTGACATCACCAAATTGAAAACTTCTTTTCATATTTAATGCTAGTTTGCTTTTCTCCTTCTAGACTGCTTCATGGTCTTGAGCCTTTCTCCATTTCCTTACACCACTGTATCAGTGAGGAGAAACTGGAGTAAAATCACTGGGTGGGTGTAGGGGAGGGTGGAACTGGGCACACAGGCCTTGGCTCCTACCTTCATCCAATTAACTTACTTAAATATTGTAGTCTTTGGCACTAGCTCATTGTATCAGGCTTATTCAGGAAACGGAGTCAGAGCAGGAAATTTATTTGTATTTTCTGAAACCCTGGCTGCCAGTTGTATCTTCATCTTCTTTTCACTTACTTGCCTATGCTCTTTAATCACTGTCTCTCTTACCTTGACACCCTTGACATCAGTGCATCTCCACTGCTGGTGGATCACTGAGCAGCCTATTGCTTTCTCTCCCAGCAACAACCACAGGTGTACAATATTTGCCTTCTCTTTGAATCCAGCAGTGATTCTTCCCACTTGACAGTAGGCTGCTGCTGAGTCTATTTTTTTTAATTTTTTTTTTTTTTTTGCTTAGATCATACCACTCAGAGGAATTCCTGCAACAATAACAGACAGGATAAAGATTTAATGAACTGATACTGTCAGTGTTCTGTGTTCTGGTGGCTTATGTTTAATGTAACAATTCCACTAACAACAGGTGAGTTTGCCTGTTAAGTGTTTGGAGAGGCTTAAATATCTCGCAGTTTGTGAAAGCCCATTTACACTGAAACATGCTAATGCTTCAGAGGGTGGATTAGCTCAAGGAACTGACTCATGCATTTCCTGCCTTTCCATAATTACCTAGCTTATGTTGAATAAGGGATGCCGGGGAACAAAGGAAAGACACAGCCCTTCAGTTTTGCCAGTTCTCCGTGAAATTATCCCCAAGCCTTCAGTGCAGCAGCACGAAGCTGCTAACGTGGCTTTAACTTCTTGTGCTGGAATTTGTAGGTGATGATCTATGTTCAGTCAAGGGTGAAATGTAAGTCCAGATGTTCCCTCAGGGAGATGTAAATCACACTTTCTGCTGCAGCATTACACATTCTTTGTGGGCTTGAAAAGCTGCCTGTGCAGGACTGGGAATTCTTCCCTCTGTTATTCCGCCTTTGGGTCAGGTACTCCTTTTCATCCCAGGCCTCTGAATTGAAGGATGAGGATGAAGCATTACAGCAGATATGATCATGCTCCAGAATATCTCACTTTTGGGTCCAGAATATCTTACTTTTAGTTCAGCCCTCCCATTGATGGACTTGCAATTTACTGCCTACAAACAGAATGCAGCAGACCGCCTTCTTCCTGTCTGCTGTGACACCCCATTAATGCCCTTGTTCCCCATATGGGGCTTTTTTACCTGACTCAGTGAATTCCAGATAACAATGGAGACTTCCCCCAGCAAAAGTACTCAGCATTTCCCTGGCATAGCAGATGGGATTTTTAAGGCTGTCAGTGTAGCAGTACCTTCTCATTTAGGGACAAGCACAAAGAGCATTATCATACGTGAAGCTACTTTACAGTAACTTCTACCAACCAAAATAAAAAGTGGAAAGATTATTCTAGAGGGCCTTAATAACCACTCAGCATATTTGATAATGCCACTGCTGTCGGTATCATGCTCACCACGATGTTTAATAGCTGAACAGATGCAGCTCACTAGAGCACCACATGGTAGGCAGCAGCAGGGAGTCCCATTTGACAAGTTGGTTTTGGTTTATTTCCTTCCCAGAGAGCCTTCCCTGATATCCCAGGTTTCTGTAGTGTTTTGATTTGCTACTCAGCAAACAGGAAAAGGCAAGGGAATTCTCTACTGCTTCTTTCCAAAGCAAACGGTGTTTTGACGTGTTAGTGAATGTGCTATGAAATTCCTAATTAAAGAATTTTTAATGTCAAATTGCTTGTCCTTGGTCTGAAAAGAGTTGGACTTTAGTAGGAAGCATATACACATATGAATGGACTGTTTGTAGGATAGCAGCTATGAGGATTTTTGGAGGTGACTTCCCATTTGAGGATTTTTATTTTCTTTTAATTGCCAGATTTTGTGTATACATCTGCAAGTCACTTTGCACAGTGAGCAGTAACTCTTGGCTGTAGTAGTGCCATGGGATGCTGCAGTTGTTTGGTGCTTCTAGATTTGCTCTCCATGGAACAATACAGAGGAACATTTTATAAGACTTTTCAGTCTTCTAATTGCTTGCCTACAAAAACACCTGAGTATGTACTCTGAGGCTAAAAGAAGATGGCTCTGCTGTTAATACCTTCTTAAAAATCAGTGGATAATGCAAAGGAGATAATGAAACCATGGCTATATTATTTGGGTATTTCTTTCCAGGAAACATATAAGAATAATATAATTAAGATGGGAATAAGACTAAAAATGCTGCAAAACTCATGTTTTCCACCACATATTGCCTGGTCCGTAAATAAACACGGAAACTCCCTTGGTTATATTTCTTTATTAATGTGGTTATATAATTAAAGATAGGTGCTGCCAAGGGCTAAATTAATGGGCAATGCCTTCCCCACAGCTAAAAACCTGTCACAACTTAGTGCTCAGCTGAGATGCTCCTTTGGAAGATATTTAAGATTTCTGGGGTTTTGTTCCTAATCTACTTTTTGAATATTTTACTGGCTATTTAAACTGACATTCTTAAAGCATTCATTTTCTTTTCTTTCCCGTTGCTTTTCACTGCATATTCAAACTCAAAAAAACCACCAGCACGTCTCCTTGTCACAGCTGTAGTGTGGTACATGATGACACCAAGCTGTGCTAGTGTGGGAGGAGGGGAGACAGGGGTTGCAAGCACTGTGGAGAACTGATTAAAATTCAAAATGAGCTTGATAAAGTGGAGAAATAATCTGAAATCAGGAAGATGAATTTCTACAAAGGAAAGCGCCGATTCCTGTACCTTAAGATGGAAAAATCAAATGCACAGCTATAAAATGAGGAATAATTGTGGCCTAGAAGTAGTTCTACAGAAAAGATTGGGAAGTTACAGCTGATTGCAATTTGCTGCAGACACAGACAAGCATCAATCTGGGATGCATTGACAACACAGGGGGTGGCAGAGGAGGAAGAGTTTGATGTTCACACAGTTCTGCTGGGATCTTAGCTGAAGAAGGATGTCCAGTTTGGAGTACTTGGCTTTTCAAAAGGAGGTAGGGAGAGAAGGCAGCTACTAAAAGCATCAGCAATACACTCTAGTTTTTTGAATGCTCTAGTTTATTAAATTCCCCAGAAGAAAATGAAGGAATGGGCTCTGTTTTGTTCATAAAAGAGAAGACAGAGTGACTTGTCCTGAAAGCATAAATGTAGTACGTATAGTTGTGTTATTACCAATCACAACTCTGGCTAATCTGTGTTGCCTGTCTGTGAGCATAAGGTAAGAAATAGCTGGTTTAATTGCAACAATGCTACTGGGTATTGCAAAAAATTTTCTGTTTGATGGCTAGCAGTGAAGCTGGCTCTGTAGGCAGGCCCTGTTAATTTATTCTTTTGAGATCAGGCTCCATTCCTATCGGTATTGGGAATGCCATGGAGACTTCTGCTGTGTGTTTCTGCTAAAGTTAGCCTGGATGTCTTCACTGTTGCTAGCAAGGGGTGGGTAGAGCAAGTTCTTCTTAGGTTGCATGCTCCCATTTATGCTGCAGTTTTTAAACTTGAAGGCTTGGGTCCAGGAGTGATCTAAGAGTGTAACTTGGGTGTAACTACAGTGAGGTTCCCTGATATCATTCCTAAAGACCCAGAAATGGGAATGAGTGAGCTGCTGCTGAGAATTTTTTTAAAATATCCATTGGTCTTAGAGTCAGCAGCAAACTCCAAGACTGTGCAGGAACACCAGCTAGAACCTGCTCTCTCTCTCTTTCTGCCATACCAACATCCCCTCTTTTTTAACACTAGAGAACTGCTTTGCTGCTGAATGTGGGAAAGAAACGTGGCTCTGTAAGGCTGGGAATTGCTCTCCAGCCCTGCAAAGGCCTGTTGCTGTGTTCTTCACTGACTGTTGGCATGTGCCTCCTCGTCAGCTTGTGGGAAAGGTGGTGGTGATGTAACTAAGTTTGCCTCCTCGCCCACCTCTCAAATGTTAGCAAGTGTTTGCTTTGGTTGATGTGTGGGAGTGGTGAGGTAATTTGAACCATCCTGGTGGAAATCCAAAATAACCCCAATGGGCTAAATAGATTGCTGAGCAAAACACATTTGGTTATATTGAGAAAATAACGTGCAATTGGGGTGAATTTATTTTGCAGCTTTTTGAGATATTTGGCCGGTTCACTGGCTGCAGACTTGGCTGTGCAGCTCTGTGAAATGTTTTTTAAGGTTTCTTGTCACAATAGTGCATGAAGTTTATCTAAAAGATAAAAATCACTCACAAGTCATGGAGGATAAGCTTTCCTGTTTAATTTCTAATGTCATTTTTCTAGTTTATTAACATTGCTGACTATTTGTGATGCAGCTTTCTAATGATTTTACTGGAATGTTGAGTTTAAAAAAATCCTTTGGCTATTGAGAGTTGTCACAGCTTTGGGCTTGTATTATAAAAGCTCAGTCTGCTTTAAGCATGGAAGAGGTTTTATCTCTTCGGCATTGTTCTCTGGGTCTAAATCTCAATTCTCTGTGTGTGCTGGTGTCAGATAACTGTGTTCTGGGGTTTACTCTGGAGCACCCTCCTTTAATCACCCTGTCTAACCTCCTTCTCCCCCAAGCTGTGCCATGCAGCTTCAACAGCTTATTTTGCACTTCTGCAGTCACAAAGGTAGGTTGTGGATTTGCTTCATTGACCCAAAATATTAGAAGTTGTCCAGACTGATAATGTACGTCCTTTCATTCAGTTGGAAGAAAAACAATGAATAAATTTGTTGCTGTGACTGTCAGGATTGCCACTTTATCTGTCTTGTAATGGAGATATTGTTCAGCATTTCTAATTATGATATTAATCTTCACTATCCCCTGCTACACGGGTAATATCAGGATAGTGGTGCATGGAATTTATTACTTTTGACCCTTAGAGGCACCAGTCACAGGCACTTCTGGTTTACTGGCAAACTTAATTGGTTCCCTACAGTCCTTCCTTTTCACACTGAAAATATTTGAGAGTTTTGTGCTGCTTTTTTGCTGTAATGTACAGTAACATGAAGAATCAAGACAGGGAAATGGTTTTGCATGAATCATATTCTCCCACACATGTACCACTGATAGGATTATCACAACCATTCCTAACATGGTTAGCTTTTTTTTCTTTAAAGTCTAGCCAAGGTTGATTTGTACATCAGGAAAGCTTTAGAAAGCTTACTGGTTTGGAGTATTTTGTAATTGCTTTTTAAGGGTCAGATTGCAAGACAGTTCCTGATCACAGGCACTGTGAGGCAGTTAGTTGAAAGGTAGATGTGGAGAAAGCAGAATAATCATGAAATCTCTTCAGGAGGTGGAGAAGGTGGTGGAGCCTTCCCTGCACTCCACTTTTGCTGTCCTTCCTTTTGGGCCTGACAGATTCTGAGTGATTCTAAATTATGGTATCAAAAAGCTGGTGCTTCTCCTCTTGGTCCTATTGGGGAAGTAACAGCAGGGCTTTGACATTTAGAGCTGATTTTTAGGCAGATAGCAGGCTTTTCTGCTGGTATTCAGGTGGCTTTTTTATAAATTTCCTGGTTTGGATGCTGAGATTTCTTTTTTTTTTTTTTTTTTTTTTTTTTTTTTTTTTTTTTTTTTTTTTTTTTTTTTTTTTTCCCCTCCCTATCTTAAGCATATACATCACTCTCAGGGAAAACTTTACAGGATTTAAAACTCATTATTTTGATTTCAGATAGGTTAAAACCACCAAACCTGAACCTTGCAGAGGCAAATCAAGGGTTTACCCATTTACTGTCTGTGAGCTCCTGTTCACTGCCAGGAACTGGCTGCAGCAAGAGAAACACCAGTGGTCTGATCTAGGCAGTAGTGCTCTGTGAGCTGGAAAAATGAGTGTGCTCCCAGTCTCATTTCTCAGTGGAGACCAGAACATAGAACATTTTCAGGATTGTGATAGAATGTACCAGGCAGAAAGAGAAGGGTCTCTGCTTGGCACCAATAACCAGCTAGTCCTGGCTTCAGTGGGACTGGAAGAATCCTGGATTAAAATTCTTTCCCCACCTAGCTCAGACTGGGACCTGATCCAGACTCCCACACTGTGCCTTCAGAAGTCAACTTTTGATTCACTTTGGTAACGGAATCTTTGTTTCATTCTTTGGTTTTAGAAATGTACAAGGTTTATTTTTCTTTCTGTGCATCAGGAAGGAAAGGGTTTTGAAAATTTTCTTTTTCAATAAATATATCAACAAAATGTTTCCTAGTCGATTTTGGTGAAAGCACATCTATATATTGATGATGAAATGGTCTTTTTTTATGATCATTACAATTGTGATTGCTCTTGCTTGCTTTTTCTAAAATCAGGATCCGTAAGGCAACAACTTCTTGAAAGGTTTTTCATCAAAATTCAGAATGGTGGCCTATTTCATATTTTGTTAAAATAAACAGAAATGATTCCTAACTGTTGTTTCTAGAATAACTTAGAAGTGCAGGAAGCAAGAAACTTTTAGAGCACTGCAAGAGCTGCCCAGCATTAGGGACAGATTAAAGGAAGAATGTCATGGTGCATCTGCTCTTAACAAGAAACATGGCACATCCACAATTCCTAGAACCCAACGTGCATTTCCAAAGATCAAAACCTTTGCTAAATCCATTAATACTGCTGAATTTATCACCTTTTAGCACAATTGAATGTGTCTGGAGATGTGGACCAGGGACATGATGATTAAGCACTGTAGTGAAGGAAAAGACAGAGCAATTAGGTGACACATCCTCTTACATGTTGTAGTGGGTATTTTTCTAGCTATGAAAGTAGTTTACAACATTTTTATTACCAATTCTTGCTACCTGAGATGCTTTCAATCTGAATTCTGTCTTCTAGTTTCTTGATTTATTAACATAGACAACATAATCATTCTCTGTATCAATCACTTGTTATAAAACTCAAAAAAAAAAAGGCAGTAATCATAACCAAAAATCAATACATTAGAATGAAAGATGTTTTTAAAAGATAGATCATGCTCAAAATGAATTCCAGCTGTAAAGTTAGACAGAGAGCTAAGTTGTTTGGTTGGGCTTCTATTGGTTATCATGCAATTAAGAGGGTATTTAACATAAGTGTAAATGAAGAAAACTGACTTTGCTCTTGAGGCAAAACATTTTGGTCACTTTTTCCTCACCTCACATTCTCTGAATAATAGAAAATAAGTGAGTGTGGTTGCCAGTAATAATTATGTTTCCTGAAAATTGAAAATACTCTTTTGACAAAGACTGTGCCAAATTTGTTTCATTCTATTCTCACTTCCAAGATATTTCTAGTGGAGCAGGTACGCGGTGCATAATAGAAATCTGTCATTCAGAGCTTGTGTATTTTGAGCCTTCGAAAAATGTAAACTTTTCAATTTCACATTGCAGACCTGCCACATAAAGATTTTTTTACTGCATGGCAGCAGAAAAAAAAAATGGTTCTAGCATTAGACAGAGGTAATCCAGAGGATCACCTGACCAATATGCAGCTCCTTGATTTTAGTTACTAATCTTATTATTAAATGAAAATAAAAATGGGAAGAAGTTTCTTTGGTGTTACATCACTGTCCTGTTTGCTTTTTTTTGAATGAAAATGTTAAATGTTAACCATTTGATGTCCATCTCTTTGACTATGAATTTAGGGTTTTAAAATAATCACAGAAATTTAATCACAAGATCTAATTTACAAGTAAAAGACATAGGATGAGTTATTTCATATTTTTTTGCCTTTTTTTCTTCATTAGGCACAAGATTGTGTATTTGTTCTACATTCTGGTACTGTTCCATACCTGTACAGTAGGAGCTAATTCCAATTTCAATTACTTTAGTTAAAATGCATTTAGAAAACATAGCTCATGCCAAAAGCAGATACCTGAAGTTTCTTATGTTGGCATAAAAAAGCAGAAATCTTGGATTCATTTGATATACTTTAGGTGTTGGTGCCTCTTGGTGACTTTTTCAACGTTTTCTGCAAGAACATGAACAGTAGGTGCTTATTTATTATTAGTAGAAGTGGTATTTAAGGAGTGCAGTGTAAGCTATATCTTACAGGACAGACACTGCAGAGGAAAATGGTTCTGCAAGATGGTAGGAAGGGGAATCAGCAGTGAAAATATTCCTGGGCACCGTCTCAGTAACAAATGCACCAGAAAAGTGTCTCTCTGGAGAAATGCAGGCCTGAAACAAGATTTATAACCCCTGTGTGAGTTTGAGGATCTCTTGTTAAAAGACAGAAACAAAATGCAAGGGTTCAGAGTTTCAAGTTTAGTTGCAACACTTATTTGAATATACAAATCCGAAGCCCTACCTGTGTCCCCCTTTTAAACAAAGCTTGAATGGATGCTTCAGTGGTGCAGTACCAACCAAATGAGGGAAATGGGTTTTAAGATTTGCCCTGTGGTTCTCATTGGAAAGCACAAATGAATTTTAATTCACACCTGTGGGTTCTGCACAAACAAAAATATCCTGAGGAAAAGGTGTCAGATGTGATTGCTGGAAAATTTGTTATAACTGCATTATGCATCAAAATTATTATATTGGATGACAATTTCTATTATTTTACACAAAGTCCATTCAATTTAATTATAATTTACCACTCAAGTATACCATTCTCTTCATGCTAATCTTCAAATTATTCTTGTTTTTGCTCTAATAGCTATTTATGAGTCATAGAAAGTACACCTAATTAATACCTCTGCACATTGCTACAATTAAACATTAATCAGATTTGATTTTTAGAGTAATGTGCTACCAGTCTTCTAATCTTCTAAGTTATGACCTGATAAAAATTTCATTACCCTAGTTAAAAAGTTCTCAATGGGGAAGGGATTTCCATTTAGTGCCTGTAATACTTAGTGGTGTCTTCCATGCAAATTTTACACTCTTTTTAACACACTCTGTGTAAATTGCAGTAGTGACACAAGTAAACTGATGTTCTAGAGATAAATTTAAAAAAAAAATCAGTCATGAGCTTGATGAGCAGGATCTAACTGAATGGTGATTTTTTTATTAACATGGGAGGACAGCATTTAATCAACATATTTCCTTCTTCCTTTTCAGTTTAGAAGAGAAAGGCAATAGATATAAGTATGAAATAATGCATAAACTTTCAAAAAGCCACCTTAATAGGGTTCATATAAGCATGCTTGGTTTAGTCTTTCAATGTTATTTTATTTTTTACTTTCCAGTTGCGGTGGGGGAAAGAAAAACAAAACACCAGCATCGTTTCCCAGTATGTCAGAATAGACAGATGACTTTTGTGTTGATCAGAGATTGCTGTCAAATCACTCACTGTGGCTCCTCCACTCCTGATCACTGCCACACAATGCCCTGTTCTCCCCTGTCCCAGCTCCTGGACTCAGCTGCTGTAAATCTGGGGATATATGACAAGGAGTGGACAGGTGGGGAATTAACTTTATCACATCCCTGAAACTTATCTCCAACTCTATTAACTTGCTTCCAATGGTGAAAAATCCTTTTTGAATCCTCGGAAGTTCAGGGCAACAATATGGAATGAGCTCTGTGTCATAGGTTAGCTTTCCCAGATCATCTGCAGCTTAGAGGTATTTCTTACACTTTTTTTCTTCAGAGAGCTAAACCCCTTCCCTTCATTCAGTAGAAAAGCTAAAAGATCATTTGATCTAGGCAAGGGCACAGCAAAGACAGTAGATAACCTATCAGCACAGCTTTGGGCTGGAACTGGAGAGATTCCAATTTTCATTTTGATCCTTAACAGGTTTAATTAACACTGTCTCTTACTCAGGTTTATTGCACTGCCAGCCCAGATTTGTTTAATGCTTTAGCATTTCTACCCCATACAAAGAGTTTATAAAGGCAGCATCCTCTTTTGAATTACTTTTGTTGAAGTAATTGTGACTTCATGCATGTTTTTTTGGATATTTCCCAGTTTCCCAGAAACTTTAGACTATTCAACCAGCTATATCAAAATGATAGGACCAATTCTTCTGGGGGATGCGGGGTTATGAAGCTGTCCTCTCCCTAAACTAAAAACATTTCTGGCTCAAAACAAACAGGAACATAATTGGTAGCCTGTTTATAGGATGGGTCATGTTTTGTCTGTTGTGCAAAAAAGTTGAAGTTTCTTGGTTCCTCGTGGGTGATCTGAAGTCAGAGGGAATTGCTAGGGCCTGCTGTGAGTATGGTGTGAAGGGAGGGCTTGGGGCTCTTGCAGTAAAAGTCTGGAGCTGGAGCTCTGCTCCATCAAGGTTTTGTGAATCTTGGAGAGGTTCAAGTGATTGTGCTTGAAGTGGTGGATCCAAAATAATGCTCCTTTGAGCTCTCTTCTCATGAGCTGAGCTCTTCCCCACCCCTTTTGGGGAACAGTGTTGTGTGTGTTCAGCAGTGTGAAATGTGTCATGGGCTCCAGTATTCCACATTCAGGAAGGAATGGCTCATCCCCAGGGAGCTGCCAGCATGGCCTAGCCTTGTCTATGGTGGAGTGGGAACAGTGTGCAGGGTTGCTGTGGACATCACACAGGCTGTGGACTAAAAAATACACAAATGTCCCGATAAAAAGTATGATTTCCTTCAAGTCTATAGAAAGGATGCTAAATGTGAGTTATGTTGTTTTCTAGAACACATAATGTAGTGTAAGAAAAGAAAATCCTTTTATTGTCAGTAATAATTGAAGGTTATGCCCATTATCACTGGGTTGTTCTCCCCCTTAAATTGCATATACTGAGGACTCGTATTTTTAAGCTGGCCCCTTCTGCTACCAATGGTTCGCTTCTGCTACATCCCTGGAGAAATATTCATGGTCATTTGATTATTTATGTCAGGGTTCAGTGCCCATCTGATTTAATTCTTTAGGTATTACATCACTCCTGATTGAATCTATGCTATGCTTGCAATGAAACCAATGAAACCTCTACTAAGTCCTTTTCCAAAAAGGTTGGTTTTGGTTGGGTGCTTTTATATATATATATTTTTTTTTATTATTATTATTATTTTTTTATTTTTTTTATTTTCAAAACTTTTGCGGAGACTCAATACCTAGTATTTTGGTGAGATCACCAAGGAATTCTGCTGGAAAGATCAATCATAATGTTTAAGAATGCTTTTAGGAGGAAGAAAATAATTTCATCTTTTGAAGACTATGTGGAATAAGTCACTCAGAAATTAAAAATAATTTTTTAAAAAAGTCAAACCAGTCATTTGTCCTTTACTTCCACAGACAGAGCTCTGAATTAACTTGCCTCTATATCCCTCCTCCAGAGCTACTTTTTCTGGTCTTGACATCTACTGGTTATTTCAAATAGCCCTGGGCACAGGGTAAGGCTTCCAAGAAGTAAAAATTTAATGTTACACTTGGCTCTTGTTAATATTAGCTGATAGGGAGCACTGGCACTGTTCAGAGGCTCTCTGCCACATCGATAATGGGAAAAAGGAGTGCGGAATAAGTGTGCAGTACATGCCCTGGCATGGAGACTTCAGCACTCTGGTCTTGAATTCTCTAGCATGTTTTCTTGGAAAAACATTCAACATCTGATATTTACCCCAAACCAAAGCATGAACTAACAGCTTAAATTTTTGAAGGTTGTTTCTTTCTGGCAGTTCCTAAACTGAAAACACTGGCGTGCTTTTCTTTGTCAATATACAGTTTATTGCCCCAATCACCATTAACAGCCTAAAGTCATGTTGTTTGTTTTTAATTCAGCCAAGCTGCTACCAAAAAACGTTGTATGTCAAACAGCCCTGTAAAAACAACAGCAATAAAAAATGGAGAAGGTCAAATTCTCTTGTGTGTGACCTACCTGGAGGACTCAAAGACCCTTTTTGCCCCCAGTTCTTAAAAAAATAAATAGCTTTACTTGCCAAGTTTCCTCTGAATTTTGAATTGTTCCATGCAATTGTTAACAGTGTTTTAATGGTCAAATATTCCAAGCTTGCATTTTGGATTTACTCATCTTTAGACATACTTTTTAAAAGGCACTTTTAATGAGAAAAAAAACTTGTAGAACATTAAACCAGAATATTATCACTGATAGGGAAAAAAAAATTACATGGTTATTGCTGTGGAGGGACTTTTGTCCATTACTGCTGTTGCATGATTTTAGAGCAATGCTGGGTCACAAACTGGAAACTTTTACACTCGTAAATAGGAAACTTACATACAATTTTCTTTAACGATCAAACCTAAACTGTGGTTTGTTCTTGCAATGCAAGTGATGAGCTTTGCTTTCCTGGTTTTCAGCAGTCACTTGTGCAATGTGTAAATCAAAGACTGTATTTGGATTTTTTAGGAGGGCTGTTGAAGTTTTTTGGGGGTTGTTGTTTTCTGATTTAGCTCATCCTCACACATTTGGGCTTGCACTACTGCAGCTCCCATTTATGCCTGTGCAGGTGTGTGTTTATCTGTAGGACCTTGCATAATAGAAATCTGTCATGGACTTGAGTATCTTTCTAGGCTATTCTTATTACATGTAAGAACCAGATACCCAGGAGGACTATTTTGTCCATCAGACATTAATGCAAAGTATGACAAGTTATTGTTTTTCTTGATTTATAGCTTGATTTGCAACATAGACCCCAAACAGAAATGCTGACCTCTCCAGATAAAGTCAGTAATGTAACAGTTTTATTATTCATTTAAATGTCCCTAGGGCAGCAACCTTTTTTTTATTACTTTAAAATAATTTTTGGAATTAAGCCCATGTTTTTGTGTTTGTCTCTTAGTTCTGAGCCTTGGGCAAGATGTAGGGCTGGGCAGAAGATGACCAGCACAATGCATCTTGATAACCATGACAGGTTTCTCTTGGGCAAGATAAAATATGGCTGTTCTACCTGGATAGTAAATGAAAAAGACAAAACAGTGTAATGTTTGCTTATACTTCTAGCAGTAAGATTTATATTTTTCTCCTGTATTTTCTAGTTTGAGGGGGTTGATACATTGTCCAGAAATGGCCTTTTATTATCATGGTAGTTTGAAAAATCCTTAATGGCTGATGGAGGTATTGGTTTTTCTGGGAAGGGAGCTTGATTTCTGAAGAAAACCTGTTTCTGTAATCATGATGTCCACCAGTCAATCCTATTTTTTCTCCAACAACATTTGAACCCTGCGTTAGAAAAAATTAGTAGAAGCCTAAGTTATCAAAAGTACTAAAATCTTGCCCCTTTTTTTCTTTTTTGGTTTGGGTTTTGTTTGTTTGTTTGGGTTTTTCCCTTTCGTTTTTCTTTTGGTGAAAATCAGCAGTTCAGTAATGGAGGGAGACCTGTTAATCTCCCACTGGGAGAAAGGCAAGGAAAACTCAGATACGATCTGTTCTTTTTGGCAGCAGCTGAATGATCAATCAGCAGCAGAACATTCTGGCCAGTTTGTGTGTAACTCCAGCCTGGGGAAGGCATTTACTGTCTTTTATTGACAGGGAAAGACAGAATATAGTGGGAAGAAAAAGAAAGAAGAATATAATTGGAGAAACAAGAAAAGTAAATCTTTTGAGAGGCTGTGGGGGATCTTGGGAGGGGACTGTTGACATGGAAGGGACAGAGAAGCATCAGACTCAAATCAGTAGCAAAACATCTGCGTTAATTGTGCTTACAGAACAGTCTTGTGAAGATGCCATGAAACAGAACTATAAAGCCAAGAGCAGCTCTCCTTGCTTTTGTCTTTTTAATGTGGCAAAATCTTTACTTTTGGTTACCAAAAACTCTTCTGATAAAGCAGCACACTGATTAGAGCAGAAATCCCACAGCACTTTTCACATTTAAGTATTATTTGATGTTGATTTTTTGGAGCTTAGCAACAATTGTATGCCAGTTTATTACCCCTGCATAAACTGGTTATAACCCAGCAGTTATGCTGCATTTTCCCAGTTTCCTCTGGGAGCACACCTAGCCTGGCTTGTACCAAGCTACCAGGTAATTTTGAAAATTGGTTTAATTGGTTCACAAATGGAATAAGACATCTTTAGCTGTAATATGCTCTAACCAAAATAAATAAACCAAATCAACCAAAAAAATAAACCTTTATGAAATTTAAAAGCAGATTAGCAAAGTTTGTGGTATTAAAATCAGTACTACAAGTTGTCATTCAAAAGAATGGTTAATACAAGTTTATTTTACCATGAGGAAGGAATGGCATCAGTCTCAAATTGTTTCAGAGTTGATTAAAGACTTCTGAGACTACTTGTGAATTTTCAAGCAAACAGATACCTGGGATACATGAAGCTGAAAATTAAAGTATTTCCAAATAGGTTAAAATAGCTTTTAAAATTCAGTGGGTTTTATAGCTTGCCCTCAATTCTTAAGTACCTTGAATTACATCCACCTATGATTGTAATAGCTTGAGTGAAGGTAAAAGCACACAGTAATATGAGTAATGCTCAGATGCAGAATTTACAGTATTCTCATTGCTTTGTTGGGTCAAGACTATGTAAGCTGTAGGAATATTAATATATTGGATGGCTATATTGTACAGCAGGGGGAAAATTAATGAGGCCGATTCAGTATGATTTCAGGCATCTGACAAAGCTGGTTTATAGCTGCAGATAGTGTATAAGTTATGTATGAACTTCTTCCAGCTAAAAATAATAGTTCACATAGTTACCCAGTGTGGGGGGCCAGGGGAAAATATCACCATGATATACATTAAGAGACACTGAAGTATTAGCAGAGAAGCTTCTAGGGTGTATACTTTATTGATGCCTGTTTTCATTGCTAAACCAAAATATTTATGGCAATATGTAATGAGCAGATTATCATTCATAAAATATGCAGTCATAAAAATGAGGAATAGTGGGATTATTAGCAGCTTTCAGCAGTAGAGAGGCTGTCTCTTAATGGCTTCCTCTTTCTCTAGCCATTAGCACTGCAGCTGTGAATTATAGTATTGCATTTTATTGGATTCACTAGAAGAATCTGTCCAGGCAAAAAATAATAATTAAAAAAAGCCAAACAAACAAACCAGGAAATTATAACAAGAGCGCTTCTTTTTAAACTGCCCTAGTAATTATGATTGCAATTCTGACAGTGACATCCAGAATTTAGTCTGTAATTTTGGCTGTAACACACAACAGTGATGGTAATATATTGAAGAGAAACTGATACTTACATAAACTGATCTTGTAATCGTTCATTTTGTAGTACCAAATTCTTGCTATCTTTACACATAAGTAAACATTACATATGAGCACTTGCTGAAGTCAGCTCATTCTGTGAATGGATTATTTGCATTAGTAAACATTTTGAGTTAACTCTTGATGAAATGGGTGCACTTGGTCAAACAGAAGTGCATGGCACATCATTCTCACTGTTATTTTATTTCTGTCTCCATTATTGAGTTTGAAATGTGTTTCTGTTAGGATCTGTAGAAATCATCACCAAGGCCAAAAATAAAATACATAAGCAAACATAACCCAGCATATAGTGACTGCAAACTAAAACTGCTTTCATGTAGGGCAGTAATTCTAATTAATTCATCAGTAATTCTAATTAAAATCTGTTGTAAAAAGACCAAGGCTGCAATCATGCTTTATGAAAAGGTTATAAAGGTACAAGGTGAAAATAAACATAGCGATAAGGCATCTGTTTTCCATATTGAAGAGATTTATGATCATGACAACTCCAGTCACTCTTCCTAAATTACCTCACCCTTTCAATAGTTATAATTTGAAGTACATGAATTAAAATAATAACTTATACTTGCATATAATGAGAAAGAACAGCATATTAACAAAAATGAAAGAGCATAGTGTATGTAAGCCAATAGAAGGGTGCAGCTCTTTAAGTCTATGAATAAATGGAGTACCAGTTATTGTAGACTATTGCAGGATCAACCCTGGTAGCTGACTTCTGTGGGTATTTCAGCAGAAGTGTTTTCTGAATAAGCAGTTGATCATGTTCAATACTTTGGAAAGCTACATGCTCAGTGAACAATTTGGCGGTGTTTTTTTAGAAAAATGAAAGAGACTCATGCTTGGTTTTCTTATGGAGTACAGTGGGAAGGCTGCTGGGATAAAGTAGAAGGCAACGAAAGACATAAATTTTAGGGAAGGCAGAAGTGGGTAATGATCTTGCCATAGATGGAAAACTTCTATAGCTGTATGTCTTACTGGTTATGTGATTAATTAATACAACTGGTTTTTGTCCATCTCTATTTGGGTTACACCTTATTTTCAGTGAAGGTGAGATATTTTAATTATGGATTTGAAAACTTTAGTGTTCCTAGTGATTTGAAACTGGATTCAAACACTGGTGTTCTTCAAACTTACCTGAATGAGGCACTAGGAAACTTAAAGCTGATATTTTATGGTCTGGAACTTGTGTATATAAGATTATATTTATTTTCATGTTAGATGCATTTTTACTTGGCCTTAAGTTGAAATGAAAGCATAAATGGCCAGCAAACTGATCTAAAATAGCTTGGTTTGGCACACAGCTCGCCATGGCTCTCCCTCCTTTGCTAAAATGCAAATGCACTTTCAAATGTGATGTTTCTAATGCTTTTTGGTAAGCCAAGCAGAAGGAAGGGAACTGAAATGCAAGTTGTTCTAGAATTGTCTCCATTAGATTTCTGTGCTGGCTTGGTGAAGTCAAAAATGTTCTTGAGAATTCCCAGGTTTTGTCAACACCTGCATTTTTGGTTTTTCAGAGGGTGCTGTGTCTGGTGGGTGCTGGGGAGGGAGCAGATGTTTGTCCTGTTGGACAGCGGATGGACTCGGGCAGTCACCCAGCACAGAGCAGACAGGCTCAAACCTTCCTCACATTTTACCCAAACAGATAATCCCAACTGTCCCATATTCCTTGTGCACATTCTCATTGTCAAATGAACGGCATTTAAGGCTGCTTTCAGAATTTTTACTGCTTTATGTAATTACTCAATTTTTATGTTGATCAGGATCTGAAAGTGTCATCACTGAACATAGATATTTCTTCTCCGGCTTTCTCTGCACCCACTAATTCATGCTTTAGTTCTTACTTCTCTGACAGCTACAAAACCTGAGTTATTTTTATAATCTAGGAACTTAAATGTTTTATTGCAGTTCTAAATTTGTGTGGATCAGCGTTTGAAGTGGAGATTTACGATGGTGGTGCTGAGAGAATTCTAACCATTAACATGCAAACAGACAGCTCTTGGACACCGATGGTGTCTCCATTCCATCGGTGTCGCTCTGCCAGCTCTGTGGGTTTCGGGGGTGGGAGGCTGCATGTGCCTGTAAGCTAAGAAGGGGTTAGGTAGGTGCAGAGCAGCTGTGGTAGCAGCATGTCTCTTTATTTATTGATGAGAAACCTCAGGAGGAAATGGTGTGGAATGGAAAACGAGCTCGGCCGAAGCTTGTGTCGGATTTCAGGAGGCAGCGTGTTGTGTGATGTATTTGGTGATGAGATCCAACAGCACTGAGTCACCTCTGCCTCTGTGAGGTCACCTGCTCTGGCAAATGTAGTGGGAAATCCCTGACTCCCAGACTCATGGCCTTGTCCAAATTTTAGTGGTTGAGGCAGGTTTGATTTAGATTGCAGATTTGCACTCCTCATCAAGTGCAATCCAGCAGGAATTTGGCAGGAGTGGAGCTGTCCTCAATCTTAGTGCACAGTTCCAGTTTATGTACACCTGAATTAACAACAACTGCAGCTCAGAAAGGGCAGGTCTGTAGAGAAGAATGGGTGGTGTAAGGGTCCTGAACCAACACTGCACAGATTTCTGCAGATTTTTCATCAGGAGGCCATTGATCTGGTCCAGGGAACTCCTGAATGTCCTCTGGTGACAAGAGCACTTCTGAAGCTCAGCGTGGCTTTGTCCCAAAGATACCCAGTTCAGGAATGCTTAGATATCATGCTTTGGCTCCCATCTTGGCCAGAGTGGGAACACAAGGGAGATTTGCTTCAGTAGGGGAGCCCTGATGTGGGGTAAGAAGCTGTACCCGGGCCCTCCAGTGGGTGCTTAGCTGTTGGCCACGTGCACAGGAAGGACACCTGCCTTTCAGAAATGGTGTCCTGTAGTTTTCTAGAGCACAAACAGATTTTGACAATGATTAACCCAAAGAGGAAAGGATCAAGTCCTTTCCTGGTTCTGGAAGATGGGTGGAGGAAGAAATGTTCCTTCATTAGCACAACTGTACAGACTCCATCAAAGAATCCAGCTCTATTCCTTTGACTAACACCACTTTAACTAAAACAAGGGTGAATCTCCAAAATACTTGTGTCAGCGTAAGGCAAATGCTGTTGCATAATTTTTTTTTTCTTTTTGACCAGTGACAGCTTAATTTCTGGCATATTTTGTGTAAAGATTTTTGACAGGTGGTCAAAATGGGGCTATAGTTAACATATGTCTTGCTATATTTTGCAGGTACTGTGCTAATGTGTGTGTCTTAACTCCTACAAAGATCAAGTGACATTAATGCTTCACAAGTTTCAAATACTGGATTAAATTCAAACTCTTGTTTAGGCAAAAATTATTCCTACAGGCACCAAAAGACCAATGGTACGTGAAGTAAAGTTGCAGAATTTTCTGGAATTTGTAGTTATATTTGTACACTTTTGGGCAGCACAGACAGAATGTGTAAGGAGCCTAATAAGGCTTTTTCTGAGTGTGGCATCATTGCTGATAGCAAATGTGCAAGACTGTTCTAAAAATGAAAATTAACTGTAACAAACAAGGAGTAAGAATGGCTACAGTAATTGAAATGCACTAATGAAACTCTGTAGTTTGTTCCTATTATGAGCAGTCAAAAATCATGCATAATTCAGGAGTGCAATTGCTAACAGTAGGCTCATATAAGATCATTTGAATTTGTTTCTCTGGCCAAGGGAAGATGATCTTTGAAGGGATCCCTTATGAGGTTCTGCTTGGTCCTGTCAGCATCTTGGGAAGAGAGTGTTCTATTTTCCCTCTTGCATCAGTGAATATTTATGGGATGTAAAATAGGAATAACTTTAATTATGTATGGGGAAGGAAATATATGCAGTCCTGAGCAAGATACTTCATTGTAAAATCTACCTGAAACTCTGACAGGTAGTGTGCTTATGTACTAATTCAAGAATTAAGTTTTGTTTTCTGCTGTGGATATATGTGGAGATATAGGTTTATATTCATCTGTTTATAATATTTTCTTATTTTGATTTTAAGATTCTCGTTAATTTTAATACTCATGACTATGTTGCTATTCCTTTTGTTATAATGTCAAGAGAGAAGCCTACTGCAGTTTGCAGTCTAAACAGCTAAGGGTCAATAAATGTGGGAGAAAGGGAAGGATCACCATTCTTAATTTCATGTGTGTTATCAGATCTTGCTTGGTATTACACAAAACCAACATAACAAAACACAGAAATAAGCTTACCTGTTTGCCTCTCTAAAATCAAGTTCTGTCCAATGTGTTCAAAAATAAAATAGCGAAGCTATGCCCCACCTGAGTTTATGTTCACCTTTAGGTGTCCCCTAAAAGGTAGAAATTATTCCTTCCATCTGCTTCTTTTTTTTTTGAATATTTCTCAGAAAATGCTGTTTCCCAACACAGAGAGAGACTTCAGTCTACAGATCTTCAAAAACTCTTATTTTTGATTTCATGTTACATTATAACAAAAATGTTTGACAGATTTTCTTCATCTGAATGAAATGCTAAGTGCCAATTACTGACAGGTTTTAGTTGCACATAGAAATTAGCAGCTGGGAAGCTAAGGGAATTGTAGGATTAGGGCCAAGGTGTATTAAAGCATTCAATAAAGGAAAAAAATTGTTGAAGAAAACTGAAAATTTACTTGAAAGAGTGTCATTTGATCTGAATTTCTTAGGAGAGGTACAGTAGCAAAAAACACTTTGAAATTAAAAAACTGGCTTATACTAAATCTTGCAGATTTGTTTTGGAGATGGAAAATAATAATAATCAGGTTGGGATTTTTTTTAATGCCCAAGTTGAGTAGAAATCTTTCACATGTTGTTACTCAGTATGTCAGTGTGCTGTGGGTGTTGAAGGATGGGGGCTGTGCAGGCATGTGCAGCAGATGTACAGCATGTGGGGAAAAGCTGAATCTACAGTGAGTCAACAAACACAACCTACTTTAGCTACTGACAAAATGCATCCAAGATGTGCAGTTGAAGGGAACTGTGCTGAGAAAATTACTGTCATCATTTAATGATGTAGTTCATAAAAGCTTCAAAATATTGGCATGATGTGTCCTTCTGTGGTCATCCTTCTGCTTTGCTGCAACAGAGGAGTTGATTTATTTTTAGGAGGAAATATGTCAAAAAAGTCAGGAAATGTAGTGGAGTGAATGCTGTGTAATCTGTGATGCTGCTCCCAGGAACCAGGGAGGCCAAGTCTGGAGGAAGCCTGGCTCTTAGGAAGGACTGAAGCAAGTTATTCAGGACAACAGTGCAGGAAAAAACCCTCCATAATTCAACAAAAGTCAAATTGTGATGAGTGTCCCTTCCTCATCCAATTCCATCTGTGACCTCCTGAGCAGGGAGCACACACAGGCAAACTCTTGGGACACCCAGGGCTTTTAGCTCCTGCTTGGCCTCTCTGCATCTTGGCTGACACACTTTGATTAAAGCAGAGACACACTGGGAAATGTCTGCATTCCTTCTTGAGGAATGGGGATGATTTAGGTAAAAGATGCATGTGCTAATTGCAGCTCTATAATGGATCTGTTTTTCTGTTGGAGACTGAAATCCAAAGTCAAAACACTCCCATAAAAAGGTAATAAACAGAGATGTTTTATTGTATTTTTATGGCCTCAGTCTGCCATCAGTAACTGAGCATCCACTTTTTTTCCTATTCCATGTAATTTGCTTGATTAGTGAATTGTATCACTGTCTTTCTGGGGAGACATTTAGTGTGTTTTTCTGTATTTTTGGGAACTCTGAACAGATATGTGGTAGAAACACAGCTCACATCTGAGGCAGAAAAAATAAATCAAACTACTTTTCTCATATTTTTTCATGAAACACAGCAAAGTATTGGAAAGTAAAGTTATCTGACACTGCTTGCAAACTGAAATATCATTTGACAGTAGTTCAGAGCAGGCAAGAAATCCTCTCCTCATTACTGTGCAGTGCACTCTGGATATATCTGCAAATTCCTGTGCAATTTGAATACTTTTAGGATAGTGAACTAAAAATGAAATTATATGTCAATGAAAGCATTTTAATAGTTACACTGAAAGTGCCATATTCAGTATTTTTGGTAATGTTTCATATTTTATGAACTTTGACACTTTAGTTGCTAACAAGGGAGTAATTTCAGACTTTCCATGCAAGAAATTTCTTTTTTATAACTAGTAGTTGTAATAATATAGCTATAGTTTAATAAGTAATATGCTATTGTGTGCCATGGAAGCACTGAATGCAATGTTCCTTTTGCCATTAAGTCTCAAAGAAATTTTAGGCTGCAAGGTATTTTTCCAGTCTAGAAAGAAATTCCGTGAATGCTTGGGTCAGGCTTGTATTTTTTATGTTATTGTTGACACACAAATATTTCTATGTATTATGAAGTGCATCAGTATCTTAGGAAGTTACTGATTAATATCAAACAGCTAAAAATTCTGTGAACTGAACAGCTGGGAGTCTTCCTTCTCCTACTAGGTTTGGTTTTATGGTTTTCTGCCTTCAAGTGCAGATCCAGTGAGGGGCAAGGGCTTTTGCACAAGGTGGAGACATTGAATTTCCATTTGCATTCTAAGCTGTTCTGTTTTTGATGCCTGTAAAGATCATTAAAAGAAATTACTAATTACCTAAAGAATTGTTAGTTAAAAAGCACTGTCCAAATATCAGCTGATTAACTTCCAGCTCATGTGAAAATATCAGAACAGGGAATCTGTGGAAAAATCAAGTCTTTCAGCAACTCAGATTGTTTCCAGGGACCTATATTCTTCAACTTTTTAGTCCTTTGCTTACTGAAATAAAAAGGTATTGAAGAAACATAGTTTTAAAATATTCTAAGAAGTTGGTCCAAAATTTAGTTGAACCAGAGATTTCTCCCTATCATGTCTTTTAGAAATGTCAGTAGTATTTATTTTTGTCTCTATCCTGAGAATGGAACTGTTTCCATTGA
This sequence comes from Passer domesticus, assembly GCF_036417665.1. NCBI lineage: Eukaryota > Metazoa > Chordata > Aves > Passeriformes > Passeridae > Passer > Passer domesticus. Next base: position 112,306,871 of record NC_087476.1, on the reverse strand, counting down.
GTAGGTTTCTCTGGCACAAAGGTGTGATGTGTGAGAGGGTTTTCAGGTGGCAGCTCATTTTTGCTCGCATGCATGAGGGTCTGGGTGATATTGGAAATCTTAATTCATTTGTGGCAATGAACCTCAAAGACAAAAGACAGGCTTAGGAAATTTGAGTTCTTTTAAACTGTTTCTGCTTCCAAGTATGTCTGTCAAGGCTAGTAAATGTCCAAGATTAAACACGAATAACACTGGCATGTTTCCAAATGAAAAATATTGAATTTGCTTCTTGGCCTTCAGGAATCTGGCAAATAATAACTGTGAGAAAAGCAATCACAAATTCCACTCACTTCTTCTAATTATTGTCCTTCCAGACAACATAGTTTCTGTAAATTATGTAAAGGTCTTATGATAAAGTCAGAAGTAAATTGTTCATAATAAAATGAGCCATGTTTAAGACACCATGTGCTAGTGCCTAACATGCTCTGAGAGAATAGCACAGGCACCCATCAGATTCAACTGCAGACAAATGATGGCAAGAAAGTTTGGGATTCTGCAGTCCTAACACCCAGGATGCCTTCAGGCCAATAGGAAACAACTGTAGTTTGGGATGGCAAGTCCTTCTCACCCTCCATAATGCAGGCACACTGTAATTTTATAAGGCATGTCAACTCTGTGCCTTATTCTTTGGTTCACTGATATGTTACTCAAGAAAACTGTGGAGAAATATCAAGTATAATAAAAATATATTACACAAGAAAAAGGAAGAAAAAGTGGCTAAGACTAGCATGTATGGGAAAAGATACATAAAGCAGAAAATCTCTTCAGGCTCTATGTATTTAGCAAGTGCATAATCACAATATTAAAGACTATGATTTAGGGATTAGGATACTAAGTCTTAAAAGATGCTGTAAGACTAATTTTGCTTCATAAGGGATTATGTTTGCAAAGTTTTAAATAATAGTAAGTTTATAATATGGAAAAAAAAAGTTGTCAAAAGAAAAAGAAAGACTAGAATACCTTTTGAGTTGTTTTGTTTAGATGTGTTCCCTCACTCAGCCATTCTTCTATCAGATATGCCCGGGAGAGGACATCCCCTCCCTCCATTCTGGGAAAACCCATCACTGACTTGGAGCACCTTTTAGTTTGGTTGGCTGGTGCTGTTTTTTTTTTGTCTCTTCAGCTTTCTTCAGCGAGACATCTTCAGTATGTTACAGCATCTCTCAACTCTTGTAGTAGATCCTGGAACCTGTAACTTGAAGTGATTCACAGGTTACCTTTCTATATCAGACTTTTCTAGGCTAAGCATTTGCCAGCAAGCCAAACACTTCAGCCTGGGAGATTCTTTAGTGGCCACGACCTCTAATGTGGATGTGGCCTTGGTGCCTGCCACTGCACTTGTAGGCACATTGCTGAATCAGATCGGCAGCTGGAGAACATCTTCAATCCACTGAAGCAGTTTTGCTCTTCTGGTTTGGTCCATCCCTTTCACTTCATTGAGATGTAAAGTTATGAAGAATTCTTGACAACTGCTGCAGCTTTGTTCAGTGTAAAGCTTATTAGTTTAGCCATGTCTCAACTTATAAGTTCATATAAGTATGATTTTTTTTTTTTTAAAAATGCTGACACTACTATGCCAGCATCACTTTGTTACCATATTTTTAGGTTGAAGCATTTGAGCTTATTTCTCCTGATAATATTTAGGTTAACAAACTATTGAGGTCTGGATTTTTTTTCCTTTTTTGAAAGGTAGTTTTGAGTACTGCAAAAAAGATAGCCCATTACATTTTGATGTCTTTGCAATCTAGCTTCATCAAGCTGATGAGGAATGGATTGCTTCAGAGTTTGAAGCACATTCTTTAAAATATTTATTTTTGATTAGTTGCCTGCTAATAAGTTCCTCTTTGCTAGGTAAAGAATGGCCTCAAATAAATCTTGGTGATGGTCTTGTTTTTAACACATTTTGAAAGTATATAAAAAAGGGAACATCAATAGCAGGAAAATCAAGCACCAGCTGCCCTTCTGGCAAGAAGAAATTCTGTTTTTTCTGATTTCTGTTGCAGTTGTCAGTAATGTTGACAGCTGCTAAATGTAAACCCTGGTAGTATAATAAATGTTTGCAATTAACATCTATGCTTCTGTTGGCAACTCCTAGTCTGTTGTCATATGAGAAACAGATCCTCTTAAGAAATATTTAACCCTGTAGTAATAATTCTAATGGTAAAAGTAGTAGGAGTTCTGATCACCATTTTAAATTTTTATCCATGAAGATATCTCTTTAAAGGATCACTTTTTAGCTGGAAATTGTAGCTTCTAAAATTTTGCATAATTTAATTTAGACTAAGCTTTATGATATTTAGTAATAAAGCATTATATAAACAAAGTAAAAACTTTACCTTCTTTTGTATTTCACAGAGGACTACTTTGTAATTAGAAGATGAGGATAAAATTCTTCCTTGTCCAAAATTATTGGCAGAATTCCCACTGCCTTCAGCAGTGCCAGAATTTCATGCTAAGTCTCATAGATGTGTTTCACACAGAGCTCTGTGTTTGGATATCATGGCTTTTCACAGACACCTTCGTGGTGGTATTTACCTTCATGGGTTGCTAACTTTGGCTGTGTTTATGGAGATGAAACAGAGCATGGGGGAGTGGGAGCAATCCATTCTGCCTTACATCTCATTAGGCACTAATGCTGTTTTCAGCAATATGAGGAGTGTGTTTTATTGGTTTTCTTTTCCTGGAAAAGCAGGCTTTGTCCCACTTAAGAAAAAGGCTCATGTGAACGTCCACTAATCTGTCCTGCTGTAGCTGATTAATAATTTTGGACTAAATATTTCCTGAAATCCTTTCTCTGCCTCTGACTTGGGCACCTTCCAAGTGCTCTGCAGTTATGCTTCCATCACTGGAGTGAGGTAGGATCATTAGCCCCATTTGCTCTGAGTGCATGCCATGAAATCATGTGTAGACACACACGTTGACTCCATCAAAATCCTACAAGGCCTTTTCCTGAGAGCTCCAGCCCCTCTGAGGGCTGGGATATGGAGTGGGATCTCTCTGCTCCAAGAGGCGGCGTCAGGAGGAGCAGACTGAGCAGGCTGTGAATCCAAGCTGCTCCTGGCTCGGATACAGCCGTGTAGGATGCCTGTCTGAAGTCATTGCTTTGGAAGGTGCTTCTGGATACAGCTCTAAGTTATGCAGCGTTGTAAAACATATCAAATTCCTTCTGTCAGTTTATCAGCATGTATGCATTATCAGGTGTGCTGCTGGATTCACTCCAATGAGCAGCACATGGCTGCTGGACTCAGCATATGACTGCAGTGCTTCTTTCCCTATGGCCTCAGAGTTGTGCCCTTTATGACTCTCCAGAGATCTGCATAACCCTGATAATAATCTTTAAAGCCTCAGTTTTTCTGTAGAGGATATGTGCTTTGTCTGTCTTGTACTTGCTATGGCTGTTTTCATCCCATAAATTTGCCGTGTGGAAGTATCCTAATGGTTGGTGTGAATGGTATAAGAAATCTCTGACAGAAGTCTCTGTGCAGAGACCACACAGAATTACCTGGTAGACAGGTGTTATGTGTTGGCCTTCCTTTTACACTGAAGACACTGACATTTGGGTGTTAATTTGTTTTATTACCCATATAAAAACCTTTATAGAAAATGGTCAAAACCAAGGTTACATTTGACCTTGCTTGGGGATCTGATACAGTACCCTTGTTTCCTGCCCTTTTCCATGTTTTCATGTTCTCTGGTAGTTGAACACAGTTGGGAGTTGTCAGCCAGGTGAGCAGCTGGAAGATATGGCAGCTGGCTCTGTGTGCTCACTCTTCCAGGACTTACCCATTGTGCATGTCACACTCACATCTCATTCAATCTTTATCATCCCATCTTTCCACCAGTTCCTATATGACAGTTTTCTTCCCTATAGTGTGCCCTAAACACAGATGTAAATGCCAGAGGAGAAGGGAAAGAAGAGAAAAACATCCTTAATGCAAGGAAAATTAGGCCAGGTATTTTCTGGGTTTTATGCCCAGGTCTCTAATACCCAGGGAATTCATTCTGTATTCACTGATAGCACTGGGTTTTGCTGACTGTATTTTGTGCCATCATTTTCACTTGCAGAGAATGTTATCTGTTAGTTTTAAAAAGTACCAGAGCAGAGTGGTTGACTTAAAACTGTCCTATGTATGTGGCTATAGCAAGTGCAGAGCAACAAGGTCACAAAACGGTTTGGTTTGGAAAGGCCCTTTAAAGATCATATAGTTCCAACTACATTAACCAATCACCTCAGGACTCTGGGATGCATCTCATTAGGCCCATGGGCTTAAATATATATAATATATTAAATAGAGAGTTCAGTCCTCAGTGTACTATTTGGTATAAATATTTCTTTTTCACTGACTACAAGATTGTCCTTATCCTCATAATGGGACAATTAACAGATGAAAATAATATCTGATATGCTATGAGACATGGCCTTGACCTTCCAGTATTTCTAGACAGCAGAGCTGTCTCAAGTACCTGATGGAAGTTGACTTACACTCTAATGAGGAGCTGTGAACTGGAGAAGTTAGCAGGAGATGGTGGATAATCCATTTAAGCCCTTGTCATTTAATAATTGTAATAATGAACCAGCTGGTCTGCATGAACACACACTCCCTTCTCTGAGATGTTACAGAGTACAGCTCTCAGTCCAGCTCTGAAGTGGCCAGGGTTGTACTCTACATCATCTTCATGCTCTGCAGTGTCATAATCCCACGGGATTTTGGCCTCATAGCTACATCCCCAAGGACCTGAGTAGTTGCCCAGCTTTTCAGAGGGGGCTGCAGAACTGGGAGTCACTATTTTTGATCAAGAGACAGTCACAAGTGCACGATCTGGCCACATATTCAGTCAGGGAGCAGAAACAGAGATATGCGCTGAGCTGACTTCTCACTGCTGTAGAGAAAAAAAAAATGGTCTGCTTTCTTACATTTGATGTTTGTCAACTTGACTTTTATTCCTCTGAACTGGAATCCATCCCAAGATGAAGCTAAGAATTCATGAAAAACAGATATTTAAGGTTGGTCTGAGACAAAGTACCCGTGAGCCAGCATTGTGATGTCCAGGTTCTGCTGTTGGCAGGATCACAAGAAAGGAAAATATCATTAGTAAATGTGCTGAGCAAACTAGAAAAAGTTGCATTTTTAGCTCCTTATCAGAATTTTACAGCTTTTCCTATTTTCAGAAGAACTTAATTATCTATTTCTTATGTAAACATTTCTTTATGAACCTAAGGCACTATCTCAGTATTTCTTTGTTAAGGGATGAGGTCTAGAGTTACCTTGTGACAGATTCATAAAAGGGAAGCGTGAGTGAGGAGGGGAAAAAGATTATGGTTACTCATATGTTTCTAATTAATTTCCTCACTATCATCTTTATAATGAAGAGCATGAACAAAATATGTGCATATCTTACCCGTGATTTAAAAAAAAATAAAAGAGAAAAGCTAGCAGAGAGTTTTTAATACATTCAGGCTACAATGTAAGAGGTTGAAAAGAACTAGGGTTGTGTTTGCTTAAAAAATAGTCATATTTGTTCAGACCAAATAGAAAATTTGGTTGAGCTTCTGTGTGGTGTGGAAAGAGCTGGAAGGAGTGCAAAGCTGAAATGAAAATTGTAACGTAAAAATATATTTATTTTAATTGATATTTTTTAGAAGAAAAGGAAAATTTAAATAAGGATAAGTGACGGGGGGGAAGATCCTGATTCACTTTGTGGAATAGTAACAAAGTACAGGAAGAAACCTCGCTAATTTGATTTCATGGAACCTATATAGCTTGAAGGAGAAGTGAACTTCATGTGTGGCTCTGGACATTAGTGAATCCTTATCTTTCTTAGGAAAGGAACTGTTTTCAGGATCAACTGTGTTTCAGTTAACAGCTGTAGCTTTTTAAAGACCTTAGTATTTGGAGTATTCTTACTTCTGTGGTCATGCAAAAGATGAGCCATTTGCCATAACAAAGTATAGACATAGAGGATCTAAAATTGGAAAGCAGACAAAAAGATTTCAGTTGAAGATATTTCTTTGAAAAGACTGTAAAAATTATTAGTGCCATATTCCACTAAAAATATTTATGGGGCATTGCTTTGTATGTGATAATCCCGGGAATTGCCTTTTGATTTACATTACAAAAATCATTAAGTAATATTTGGGGACTATTTTGAGATGGTCACAGGGAAAAAGGGATCCTGCATCTGTTGATAAAGATGGGGAAGATATCTATCCTGGCTGAGTAACCTCCCTGTGGTGCTACGTTGGTTGTACCTCTGCAGATGGAACAGAAAGAAAGTAGCTAGGATCCTCCTTATGTGGGATGAGATGGGGTAATAATGGATAAAGCTCCTAAATACCTGTTGGACAGACCAGTTCTGCAAGTGTTGAAGAGGTTCATCAGCTGCAGAATTAAGAGCATGGGTAGGCAACTCACTCCCAGTTAGGAGTGAGCTTCTGGGAGCTCTCAATGATCTTTTCCTCTCTGTGCCACCATGGAAGGGGGAATGACCTCTGGCAATTAGAGTGCAGAGCTCTTGGTGGATGTTTCTGGTAGGGATGCTTTTGTAACAAATCAGTAAACCAAAACCCCGGGGAAAAGCGATCAAGAGGCGGCTGCTGCTGAAGTGTTATTTATCTTTTCCAGGAAATGAATTCTACCTGTTACCTTTCACAGCACTTGTTTGACACTTGGTAACTGCTTATGTGCTTTCACAAGTTGGAACTTTAATTTTTATACGTAGTGGGAAGAATGACAATTATAATTTCTATCTCCTTGAATTAATGAGGGCTCACAATGCAGATTTTGTGAGTGTGTTAGAAAATGCTAGGTTTGCATGCAGCAGACAGATTGTTATGAGAGTCAGTAACTGTGTATTTTGAAGCATTGTTTAGAACAAATAACTCTTACTTCTGTATAATCTTTCTTCATATTGACAGGCAAATGTCAAACTGTATAGAAACCTCAGGAAATTTTCAGGGCTGACATCATCTGTTTCAAGTCCTTATAAAGCAATGAGGAAAACAAGCTGATTTTGTTATATGAAATTTCTTCAGGGGGAGGAAGGGAAATCTGTTGTCTTTTGAGAAGCTTGATAACTTTATTTGTGAGTAAAGAAAGATGCTGAAGGTTAGAAAATGTGATGGGGATTGATCAAGATGTTTGCTGGAATACAGAATATGGAGCATTCCAGTGATATGTTCTGCAACATCTTGAACAAAACATAGGAATCTGCATAAATTCTTTGAGAACAGGCTCTGAAGGATGTAAGAACTTAAGTTCTTAATAAATAATCCCATGTTTGGCTTAACCTGGGTGTAGACTGGGCAGAATGAGTCATTGGTGTGGTGGCCTGTTCAGGTCTGTATGAGCTCACTAACCACCCTTGTGCAGCCAGGACCTGGTTCAATGATGTGGTTTGGTGCTCCTGAAGAGCTCAGCCTGACCTCTGCTTGTGCTGGCAGGTGTTCTCTCCTGAGCAGCTGCTTGCTCACTTTGTCAGGATAGCCCTGATAACTGTGATAGACATTGCCATGGAGTCTGGTGCTGGGAAAGGCTTGGGTGCCAACAAACTCAAACTTTCTTATGATGAGTGGGAGATGATTCCAGGTGGTCTGAGCTTGGGACTGAGCTGGAGCCTAGACCTGGACCTGTGATGGCACTGATCAGCAGTTCCTGGTAGCAGTTAGTTGGTAACACCAAGTTCCCACTAGCAGTGCAAAAAACCAAAAATTATTCCATTGCTGGTTTATTTATAAATAACAGCATATCATAAACCTCCCCTGTCACACTTTGAGTTCTAATAACAGATCTCAGTGACAGACTGCTTTTTCATTAGTTTAAAGCTCACCAGTCCTCAAATTGATATCTCAACTGATTTAGGAAACTGCAATTTGCTGTTTGCCACACCTTATTCCAGGAAAAGGGCTGTTGGCCATGGAGAGATTCAGCACATAAATATAGGGTTCTAATACCAAGTGTATTCCATCCTGGACTGTCCTGCCTGGGCTCCAGCTGTGGCTCCAGAAGGTTGCAGATGTCCCTGGATCCAATGTCAAATCTGCCAGACCCAGGCAGATGTCTCAAATGCCTAGTCTGGCTCAAAGGCATGTGTTTAAAGCTAGTGGGTCATTATTCAAGTAATAATAATATGTACAACATTGTAATGCAAACCAAAAATATTAGTATACAGATAGTTTCTCCTATTTCACTGTGTTGCAATGAAAGAAGAAATTTATGCAAGGACTTCAATCACTTTTTTTAGAAACACATTCTCATTTTGAATTCAGCGGATAATCTCCTATTAACTCCTAGAAAGAAAGAACAGGATTTATCTGCAGTTTATTAACGAGAAATAACTTGCCTTATTTTTACACTTTGATGGAAATATTTGGAGAATTGCACAGATCTTCTTGATTAGATCAAAACTGGAATAACAACTGAGTGAACATTTGCCCAAGACATTGTTGTAATTTCCAACCAATGGTAGCCAAGTGAAATAAATTTGATGTAAGGAGTTGTTTATTGTCATTCTATTGCAAAGAGCCTGCATTATTGTTAATATCCATGTACTTTGTATTGCATTAGTCTGCATTAATTTTCATCATTTTTACACTTGTGGGTAGTGCTTATGACTAATTTATAGATTATGTGGTGCCATATTGACTTAAATAGACTGGATTCTAATGCTATTATGAACATTTTCTAGTAAAAGAATTTAATTACATTGAAATTTAAAGCTATTACAGTGGATAATTGACTGCAGATCAAAACCATAATATACAAGACCTACCTGGAATGTGCACAAAATCAATTGGCTCAGCATTGAAGTGGTTCACTGTGCCTCTTTTTAAAAGGTTGCAGCCCAAGGAGTCACATTCTGGTCTCTGCTCATCCAGGAATCAGATGACTTTTAAAAGCACAGCCCACCTATATTTTAATCTTACCTCTGTCTGTCACATCTTTTGTGTGACCTCAAAGGAAGCAAGCTTCAGTCTCAGAGGTGAAGAGACACTGTTGTTACTGTACAGAAAAGGCATGCAAATTTTTTTTGCCAGCAATTGGGAAGGAACAAGTTTTTGTTCCATCAAATTCAGTGGGAAATCTAGCTCTAAGAGCCAGAGCTTCCCCCAGGTGCTTTCATGCTAACAGAAAGGCATCCAGATCTCTGGAGTCCTTGTTATGGTTTGCTGTTCCAGCATCAGTTTCTCGTTCAAAAGATTTTTTTTTCTTGGTTCTATTTTTAGTTTTTCTTGTGTTATACCAAAACAAGTAGTCATAGAGATTGTGAGATGAATTTTCACTAAGAAAACAAGTTAAGTTTGAACAGATTCTGTCTGGTTACTTGAAAATAGAAAGCAAGCCATTTTCTAACCCAACCAAAATGCAGGTGTTGGTGTAACCTTGGTTCTGTCTCTTTTGACCTCAAGATAATAGAAGTAAAAATAATTTTATCAGAGCATGAGAGGAACAGCTTATTATGCTTTAAAAAAGAACACCGGATTAATCTTGACTAGTCATTGATAAATTCCTCCTGCTGGTTTTCTTGTCAGTCTTACATATTTGAGGGGTCACTTTTGCTTGACCTCTTCTAAGTATGTGTCCCTGATAAAGTGTGATGAGATTTTTTTTCCTCCTGATGGTAAGATTCTACATGATTATGTACCTTTTCTGATAAGGGAATATTCATATCATCTTAGCTGCTGAATACCAATGGCTATAGGTTTGGTACTTGAGTTTCCAAATTGAAAATCATACCCTGAAATACACTAAGTCCTGCTCTGATTTTCCTGGATTTGAGCATTTGTGTGGACCCTGCAGAAAACAGCCTTGGGCCTACAAACTTTTTGTTACAAACACCCCAAGGCACAGCTCAGTTGAAATGAGGCCTGGGCTGCTTCTGCCCAGCTTTTCTTTGATCAGGTCATTCTGGCAGCCTTGACAAAACAAGGCAGCACAGAAAACCATTAAACCATTAACAGCTTTACACCCTTGTAAAGCAGTTAGGGGTGAAAACCAGAGGCGTGATGAACTCCTCATGTGGAAGGTGACAGCTCCTCATGGGCCCTAGGAATGAAGAAAGCCAAACAGCTGGCAGTTTATGCCAACCCCCCAGACTGGGGGACAATACATAGCTGAGAGAGTAGCACATGCACAAGTGTCCAGCACCTTGCAGAAGCCTGAGCCCAAGCTGAAACCACAACATGTCAAGTCCAGGCCACCAACCTGGACTTGAAGACACTGGGCACATGGAGTTTTATCTTCTTTGTCTTCTTTTACAACAGTGTAGTGCAAGTATTGTATAAATGATGTACAAGTCTATAAAAGTGTGCATGTCTAACATAGTGAAAACCTTAGGGCTAACATCTGTCACAAAACAGGGTTAGGTTGCATTCCTTTTTCATTCTTCCGCTGATTATTTTTCATATTTAGCCTAGCTCAATTTGCTGTAATTTCTTCACTGAAGTCTGCTGTCTTTGTGTGAAGAAAAATTTTAGTAGCTCACTTAAAATTTTTAATTTCTTTATTCAGTTATTTGCTCAGAGTGTTTTTAAGGCAGAACATTGTACAAAACAGATTGTTCTCCCAATTTGATCTCTCCTGAAATATGCTTTGGATGTAAAATGAATGATTAGGTTTTAACTAGAAAAAAAAGGTTTATTTTTTTGTTAGTATGAAGGGTTTGTTTTTATGAATTCTGCTAAAGAAACTTTTAAAAGTTGGCCTTTGCCTGTCTGCTAATAGTTCTCTTATGGAAGAATGTGGTTAGATTCTCATTACTTCTTAACTAAAAAAGAGCATCTCATTTTTCAATAAAGATAATTTCAACGTAGAAGAAAATTCTCATAACAGGACCTTCCATAGTGTAAAAAATTGTTCCCATCCCTATGTCCCAAACTAAGTGGTGCAAGTACTTTGATCAGATTCCCCCTGTAGGAGAGCTCCTTCCTACAAGTAACGTCCTACAATAAACCTGGCTCAGTGCATATTGGATAGAAATGCCATCAGTAAGATTTATATGAAGCTTAAAGCATCTAGAATTTCAGGGAATTACAGGTTCAGAAATCACTCCCAAGTCTGACCTGGATACATCACTCTTGCTAACTTATATGTACATTGTAGAATCAGTATTCAAAAGGTTCATGTTCAAAACATTTGCATTTTGGTGAGAATTTTCCTGACAGAGCAAATAATTGACTGGTGAGGACTTACTCTTTTGACTGTATCCATTGTTACAATAACCCCACCGAACTTGCTGCAAGTCTGAAAGGCAACAAGATGTTAATTAACAATTACATCGGTACAGAAGGGAACTTTATAAGAATTTTAAATGTTTTACGAGTGGATCAATAATTCTTTTTCTGTGAGGTGATATACTGCTAATTGCTTAGGAATAACAGAATAAATGCAGGCCACAAAAAGAGTGGGAAAACCCCCACGTTTTGTATGACTGAAACAGGGGTCACTGCTTAAGTTAAAAGTGAGATGTGCAATAGTGTCTGATTTTATTCTTTACTCAATTTTCTTTTCTGTATTGCACCCAAAAAATACTCTCTCTTCACTGGAAGTTGTACTTTGAAGACAGCAAATCATCCTAGATTATTATCCCACTAGAATTAGCTTATCCCTGTAAAACTGTGTACCAAAATACTTGGGAGGTGGCATTGTCTGATTACCTCCTTCCCTCAGTAGGAGCTTTTCTCTTGCAGACAGACTTTCCTGAAGTGACTGGGAGGTCCTGGATGGACTCAGCAAGTGTCAAAAGTAACAGAAAGTTTGTAAGGACTGAGTGGGTGTTTTTACCCTCCCCATCCTGCTGTATGTAGAGGACTTAATGAGATAAAAGAAGTACTGCTTTGCTAATAGCTTGTACATTTTGACAGTGCCACATGAACAGAAAAGCTCTGCTGAGAAACCGTTTTTTTTTTTTGACCTCTAAGCCAAAATTTCTCCTTCCATGGAGAAAAGAAATTAACTAAAAAAAGAAAACAAGAAAAAAAAAAACCAAAACAGCAACCCTTCATCCCTAGATGCAACATTTTACTTCTCCTTGATCAGCATTGGCAGCTGTTCATTTGCTGCCTGAGTGAATTCAGAAGAAGTCATTTACCTTACAAGTGATGAATGCTGTATGGCACTTGCTTGTCTCTATCTCAGTAGCATTTACTCTCAGCCTGACAAAAGCCTCCTATTTATTTCTGGATCTGCTAGTAATATCTCATTGAACTAATTATTTATCATGTTTCTGTATTGTGCGAGAAAGGAAATCCTCTGATAGAGACAGCAGCTCTGTGCCACATTCAGATGAATTCATGAGGGAAAGAATAACCTAAGCAATGATGTTGGTGTTACCAGAAAACAGGGTTTCACATTTGAGCAGCAAGTGTTATTAGATAGCAAGTTGTCTGCTCTGAAACAGATTAACTCTTATGCACTGCAATTTATTCACTTATCATCCTATTTTCACTTTGAATGTACTCCTCAATCCACGAGGAGGCTTTTTTTTTTTTTTTGCTGATAGTTTTCCTCATGCTTGACATATTTGAGTTAAAACACAGTGACTTTGAGAGAGAGAAATGAGCATTACTGTTTATGGAAAAGTTAAGGAGACTACTGCAGTATTTTTTTGCTTGTTGTCTTTTTAAATTCAAATTTGCAAGACTGAATTGAACTATTTCAACATAATTTCATTTTGATTGCCATTTTCTGTAGTGCACATTAGATTTTGTACTGTAGCTGTGAATGTTAGTTACAAAGCAGTAATGGGCAGCCTCTCCAATAAATGTGCTACACATAAAAGGATTAAAAATGTGCAAGTTCAGTTTTGTCCTTGCTAATACTCAGCTAATCTGTAATGCTTTAGAAGACAATGCATGCAAACACTGAGTAATGTGCTCTGAAGCCAGCGCTTAATACTGCCACCACTGCAAGGGGGAAAGTTGTGTTATCAACCACACAGAAGTGTAATAAAAGTGTAAAATATCCTGGGTAAATGTGGTTGCCTTCATCGTATTTGCAGATGTTCAGTCCTAGTATCTAAATCTGAAGGATTTTAGGCAATGAAAGCAGCCACTTGTCAAGAAGATGGGAGAAAGCATTACACAGTCACTATATGAGGAGCAATTTTTAGTATAAATGGTCACAACTTCACCAGTGACAGTAGATGCACATAAAATTTATTTCAGCTGGGAGTGTGTCTCTTTCTTTTTCCTCCCTGTCAAATGAAAAGGGTTTTATTCAGAAAGAATGCATAATGTAGTATTTGAGTGCAATGCTTTGTACCTTCTGCAGGAAATTTGGTTTAAAAGCTGAGTTTTAGAGAAGTTTGAAGCCCAAATTTTTGATTGCTTGGAACCATAAATCAAATGTGTATAAGTGTTTGAACCAACAAGGATATAATAAAGGATATGACTTTGTTATACTTCAAAATATATTTCTCTTTGAAAGATGAAAAGCTAATCTGATGGAGGAATTTAACAAAATGGTTCTTACCAGGTGTTGCTCACTTGGTTTTGAAACATTTGCTCCAGGGAAGTCGTGTCCTGTTAACAAACTTTGCTGCTTTTAGAATTACTTTTCTGGTTCCTGTAAGAAATCGTTAACCTCCAAAAGGAGCTATTCCAACTATAGCTTTCATCAATACGAGTGTTGCACCAGCAGAAAAATACACCTACAGGCTTGCAGCCTTTTGGATGATTAGCTGTAGCATAGTCTTGGGGAGAGCAAACAGGAGGCCTCCTGATGTTCCTTCCATGCACAGATTTGGCTTAGAGAGATTACATTACCTTTTTTTTTTTTTTTTTTCTCCTCTGGAATTTTAGCTTATTAACCTTTCCTTGTGGGAAAAGCTAGCATTCATAGACCTGAAAAGAAAATCTCTCATTTAGAGGTGAATAACAGAAGAGCCAGAGTGAGCATGATGGCCAGGGTTCAAAAGCAGCGTTAGGAAGATGAGGCTCCTGTATTACAGACTTTTGTGATGTGTGACCCCATTAACGGGGTTAAAAAGAGAAGTAAGATTTCAGTTACTTTTTCAGGATATTTTACCCCTTTGGGAAACTCTATTAGATGGCAGAAGTGGGCAAAGTGATGCATTTTGAGGATGTGGGCATTTGCAGGAGATGCAAACAAGTGAGCTGTGCTATTGATCTTTCTCCTATTATCAGTCTGATTATTCCCAGAGTAAGAAACAAGCACCCTCAGGAGCACTCTCATGCTTTCAATGGTGCTTTCTCAGATATTTAGGTCTAGACTTCATGGGAAGATTGTGGGGTTGGATGAGGAAACAGCTTTCAGCTTGGAATAGTCAGTAGACTCAAGTATGTCTGGGTGTAAGTCAGCACTTTCTGGGGAATGGAAGTAATCTGAACTCAATGCAGAGGGGGAACAGTCCTATTTTATATCCTGAATATTTGATTTGCTGTTTTCTATTTGGATTTTTTTTGTGTGTGTGTCTCAGATTTCTCTAGGTTTTTTTGTTCTTGTTGCTTTGTTGTCAAGTCTTGCAGCACATTGTATGCAGGACATTGGTAGATTGGTCCTGTATAAAAGTCACCCAGAATTATGACATCAGCGTATACCTGAAAAGCTCATTATTCCCATTATACATTCCACTGCCTTTAATTGCACTTACATCTTTTCTCCAAAGTAATTTGGATTTCTCATAAATTTCTCTTTAAAGTACTTAAGTTTAGGCTGTTGGGTGTATTCCATCCTCTTTTTTGTCCATTTTAGAGCTCAATCATTGAAAAAAATTTATTTGACAGTATTGATCACTGAAATTACTTCCTTGTAAGTAATCTTCTTTCTAAAAGGCAGACATTAATTACGCCTTTTTTCTCTCTTAGGTGGTTATTAATTTAGAACTCATTATCTTTTTCTCCTTTTTCTCTGAATAATCTCACATGAAAGGTTTTGACCAACATGAACTAAATTTTAAAATAATCAATTCTGAATGTAGCTACAGGCTCCCACTTGTTTACCATTTAAGAACGCTGTGAAAGAACAGATTGCAAACTGTAAACCTTCTTTACAAAGCCAGTCCTCTGGTTTATTCAGTCTGTGCTTATCACATGTTATTCCAGCATTACCTTATGCTTTAGGACTGATCATGCAGGTTGGTGACCGGGGCTGCCTGGCAGATCTTTTTTGACTGTACTGGTGTGTTGCCAGTCCTGGTGCTAAAGGCAGCTGTGTTCCTTGGCTCGGGAAGTGTTTGAACCCTGAGCCACTCGGTGGTGCAGTGAGAATGAACTTTATTTTTGTTTTGGAAGATGGATCATGTGGGAATAGCTTGCCTTACTTCTTAGGATTAACAGCTTTTTTCCTTGGCTCTGCTCCTTTTCCTTTATAGTCTTCAGGCACTCAGCAAACTGTCTGGCCCTGGGCATTTAATTTCTCAAGCTGTTGTGTAGATTTGTGTCTCTGGCATGATGCTGTAATTTCCTTCTAAGTTTGGACACTCCTGTTATAAATAAAGTCATCCAAATTGTTCACCTCTTTATCATCTTGATGCCTTTCATTTCTGCCTTTATCCTTTAATAGCCAGTCTACAAAGGACTGATTTTCCTCCAGGCGTTTCTTCTCTCGGCTGACAAAGACCCAGACCTGCAGTCCATACACCAGCCTTGATGCTAAACAATCACTTGTTTCCTTTAATAAAATGATGAGACATTATTAATGAAATGAAAAAGGAAATAAAGGAAGTGCTAGGATCCCACTGCTTAGGCAGGGACAGGATCCTGGTGGGGTTTGTCTGCTGTGAACTTTAGTCCATGTTATTATCTACAGCTCCTTTAAACCACATGCATACAATTCACCAAATAATTGGTTGAGAAATCTGACCCTTCTCATCCTGTCATGCACCAGTAGACATTTTGTCATCATATCACTGACTTATGCATAAATTTCCCTTGCCATACTTCAGTGCCATGCCAGATTTCCTGGCACAGTTTTTGGCTAAATAGTAATAAGGAGCTGGAGTCTGGTTATAAATGGCAATTATGGTTATTTCTCCTGCTACCAAAGATATCTGATTCTTGCTGCATGATAACTCTAAATGCTCAAATCTTGTGACATCATCCCAGTATCAGTACTCAAGCCTTTCAGAAATGCTATGAAAGCAGTTTCTGTTTGTCCTCTTGCATTACAAGTAATTTTTACCACACCAAACCCTACACCAGAAGTCACCTATGCCCGTTTGACCCTTTTTATTCTATTTGATCTTTTTTCTTCTTTTGTATATGGGAAGATGGTGTCAAACGCATCTTAAGTATCTCAGGGTCTTTTTGTGCAGACTCTTCAATGGTTGATCCTTTAATATTCCCGGGATATGCTCTAGCTGGCTCAGTCCACAGGAGCACAATTGGAGATGCTGGAAGCAGCTCTGTCACCCAAATCCAGCCAAGGTTTCCCTGCCTAGAGAAAGATCAAAGGAGAATATAATTTCTACCTCTTTCTTCTTTTCTGGAGACCTCTGGACTGAAGAGATAGTGGGAACACCCTTGATGTGCTGTTCTTTAAAACAGGAGAGCAGGAAGGTTGTGAAGTGTCTTATCCTCACCACAAGCAGAAGATCTACAAGAGCCCTTAGGAGTTACTGGAATGAATATTGATCTAATGAAAATGCTTTTCCTAAGTGCCAGGTGTCACATCATCCTTCCCCACTTGCCCAGCATTATTTCTAGACCACACCTTTTATCTGTCCTTTGTTTTCATTACTGCTATCTCTAAGAAACATCAGTTTGTAATCAATTCTGTAATTACTGTGTGTGATTTTGATTTTTAAAGGATTGATAATAGTGTTAGTAATTCCTTTGCCTTGCTTTGATCTCTCTTGTAGTTTTAGTTATGAGATTAATAAGCAGAAACTTCCATTGCTGGATACCTTTTAGGTATTTATGGCTGCTATAGCTGTATCTCCTCAGCTTTGCTCCTTTTAACCAACCTCCTGAAAGCCTTAAATGCTTAAAATTTAGCCATTTGAAATTCATCACAGCTGCTCCTCCCTGATGATTGTTGTCTATTAGTTCTTCATGCACAATTGCATACTCATAGTAACTGCAATGCAATACTTCTTTCACATTATCTTCTAAAGCCAATGCTACCCTTTCTGCATATTGCACAAGATGTAATTGAGAACAGCTTTCTTGCTTTTATGCTGCAGAACCCTCATACAGAGTCAGTATTTGTCTTTAAGTTGCCTTTCATATGTTCTTTAAGTACCCAGTTCTGGGAAAGATGACATAAGAGAGGTTTCATAAGGTTTATTTATGCAAAGCTGATCTGTCAGCAGTATGTGCACAAGGTTTCCTGGAAAAGTTGCAGTTTGCCAAGTCAGTGGTATGTTTCCAGTAAGGTAAGGAATGAAGTCTCTTCAAACTGTCACTGAATGACAGGCTTTGCCTACCGTAGGCTGTGTGATGAGCTGAGGGGAGTTATTTTGGGCTGTGATTTTGAACATTGGCATGGTTGTGTACAAGAAGCTTCATAAGACTAGCAGAGTATTCCTTTCCCATCTGGTATATTCATGTTTTTGTGGTAATAAATAAAAGTGTGCTTTCAAAATGGGAAACCATTTGAATTAAACTATGTCTAAATATTTTCAGACATGAAAATACAGTTTTCAGACCTGGAATGAAAATTTCATCAAGAAATACTTGTATATACAAAATATTGGCTTTGTTTATCTTTGGCCATGAACTTAAGTTTGACCAGTTGTTGCCTTCTAACTTATTGAAAGCTGAATTTCCTTTTTTTTTTTTATTAATTCTGAAAATTTTGTCTTATACTCAGAATAGGTTCCTATACTTAGTGCTTAAATAATTGAAACTTTTATATCCAAAAAATTGGTAGCTTTGTCTTGTTAAAAGTTGTGCAAAGAGTACCTGAAAGCAACAGAAAAAAAATGAGGTTCTAAATTCTCTAGTAAGGAAAACCTGTGTGTCTAGCTATGCATTATCAATTGGGGCCTGTAAAACAAATAATTTCTTGCAAGTATTTGATTTGCTTCGTGCAAGTTATCAGGTAGCTGCTCTGCGTTGCACTGGTCCACCCTGGGCTTAGAAACACAGCCCTGTCCTAATCAAATCTCTGTGCTAGTTCTGTTCTCCAGTTGGGTAATTGCAAATAAGCACCAAGGCAAAGGGCTTTGAAGCTGAGGATGCCTGTTTAATTAGCCTAAGATTCATTGCTTTCCCTCTTCTTAATTAAGCTAAGGTAATCATGAAATCTGTTTGACAACTGTACTCTCAAATGTTGCTCATCTATTTGATAAATGGGCAGGTAGAGGATAATTGGTTTCAGTCCTTTTGCTAATTTTCTGAAATGAAAGAAGAAAGAGGTAATTTAGGAAGATATTTTATAGTCTCTTTTCTACAAAAATTAGGGTAGTAATAGCAAAATTGTACAGAATAGAATTTGCAAGCTTCAACCAACCTCCCAGCCAAAGAGAAAATCCCCACAATTAACAAGACATCTAAATTTCCCAGTTTTGCTGTCCTTGAGGCATAAGAATATTTTTACAGGCTGAGGACTTCAGCTTCCTTCCCCAGGGTGTTAGCAAAGAGCCATTGAATGAGTTCTGCACATGAGCAAACATACAGTTTTCCAATATTTGATTTCTTTTGCTGGTGTGAGGATGTTGCCTTAACATGATTATTATATGTGAATAAATGTCACCTTGTGGTGTTAAATATTTAGATAAATGCCTGAAGGAAAGTCAAGGAGACAAACTATTTCCTTTCAAAGTGTTTTTGAGACATCAATATTAAAATCTAGCTTGTGCCTCATTAATGAGGAGGAAATTCCCATGGGATTGTCCCAATAGTCAGGCACTCTGCAATATTCTTCATGATGCAAGATGGTTCTAGATCATAGACCATGGAACTATAAAAATACAAAGCATGTACTGAGGTTTGTTTTCATATTTAAGTGCATCCTTTTGCTAGAGTGAAGTAGTATTGGACTAAGATTGACCATAAAATCCATGAAAATTCTTACCCTGATCACTAAATATATAAATTCTTTATGGAAGTCCCTATGAATGGCCTAAAGGTAGTAGGTGGGGAATAATCAGGATGAATTAAAGGCATTGTGACCTTTAGTATTTAAAAGGGTAGTAGCAATGCTGTAAACTGTAAGAGATACCCAGGAATAGAAAACTTCAAATGTGTAAATACATCCATTTGGATTTTGCAGTCTTGTACATAGTATGAGCATTTGGCTTATGCAAGATTAGTGGGCAGAATGTTTCTTATTGTCATTCAGTTATAAAAGATAATAAATATTACATCAGCTGCCAGAGTTCTGCTTGTTTCTGTGTCTGATCTTGTTGAATAGATGTTTTATTAAGAAATAGATTTTGAGAAAAATGACCTTGTTCCCTTTTAACTCTGCTGGACTGACTGTTCAGCATTTACTGACTGTGGTGTTGTGGGTCAGGGAGGTGATGTAGCTGTTAATGGGTTAATCCAGTCTGGTGTTTCATAGGCCCTTCCTAATTTTGTAGATGTAGCCACATTATCTAAGCAGACACTTCCTGGATTAGGAGAAAGGTGTGCTGAACCTTAGGAATGTCAGATTCAGAGGAGAGACAAAACAATGAGACATTGTTTGACATTAGCTCTGAGACACCATGACCTAGTTCCTTCAGTTGTGCTCTAACATTTTTCCAGGTCTGGGTTTCTACTTTCTCCACGCTGGGGATCAGACTGCATTCCTGCCCCCTTTGTAGTGACAAGCTGGAAGGAGCATCTGCTAAGGATTGCTCTCCAGTTTGTGCTGTTAATAGTGATGAAGATGTGCTGGTTTGTTGCTGGTGTTGATCATGATTGGACCCCAGGGAAATAGATGTTTGCATGAATCAGTTCTGAAGACAGAACTACTGATAGATATTTATTAGCATGGAAAAAAAAATCTGCCTAACATGACTTATTTGGAGCAAATGCTTTGGAGTACTTGCTTGTAATGTCCAAATCTGTCTACCCAGGCTCTATGCTTTTGTGCCTCTAGTCTTTCTAACTTCAGCTTCTATGCCATATTTTTCAATACATCAGTCACACTGAAGTATCCAAAAATAAAAATAAATATAAGTCATCTGGTGGGTCACTTCCAGTATTTCAAAGATTCTCTTCTGTCTTGATCTTAGGTATCAGATATCACTAACTGTCTTTGAAAGATTGTACTTTTTTGCTTCCACTTGTGTTTCAAAAACATCCAAGTGACCCTGGAATCCTGCTGGGGAAAAATGGCATTTTCCCAGCAAGCTACAGTGTTCCTAGGGGACCCACACAGGATACATGCTCTTTCATCTCCCTCTTAAGAAATTTAGACCTATAATTTATAGAGCTAGTTTGAAGCTTTGTTTTCCTTTTTATTCCCTTTTCTTTTCTCACAATATATTTCTCATTCTGGGAGAACAGAACATTGTCTTGAGTAGTCCTGCTTCAACAGAGCAAGCCTGTCTTTTCAAGGACAGATCATTAATTCCTGGTGTGTCCTGTTAAATTTTGCATGCCGATATTATCGAACTCTTCAACAGAGAGGTTTTGGAATCTTTTTCCCAACTACCTCTGTAGCTAGCTCTCAGGCATATTTTTTTTTTCCATTTGATTCATGTGTTTTTGCTGGGTTGTGGTTATTTTTTGTTGTGGTGATGGTGGTTTTGTTTCCTCCTCCTGCTGTGTGTATTTTAATCATTCTTATGTCTCTGGAGAATCACAGCTCCCATTCCTCCCCACGGTCAGCCACCTAGAAACCTTCTGCAAACTTTGGATTCCTCGAGCAGATTATTTCCTTTACATGGTTGATATTTCACAGCCATAAGTCATAACCTTGGCAATGATTTCCCAGATAAAGTTTGTTGTTGTTGATGAGGAAAGCACATGGCTCTTCAGGCAGTTGTGAGGAGGAGGAGTTAACCAGGTCAGTGTCTTGGACTATGAAGTCATGCTGTGGAGTGCTCTGATGTCATTGTTTTTAGTAATTACCTGATAGCTTTTGGAAAGTAGCATGGACAATGGAATAATCAGAGATTGAAGCAGCTGTTCCTGGAAAGTATTGGACCATCTTCCTCTCATTCTGTTTTATTCTTTCTTCTTTATGTGCTGAGTAAGGAGAGAGAGGAGTTGTTTAGGTGTTTGATATGTGCTTTTGTTGACTGTTGTATTACTGAAATAAGTGATTCATGCTTTCTGGTAGTTCAATTTCCAAGCAATTTGAGCACTTATGGTTCTTACTGCCTTCAGTTTTGCAGTTGAAAACAATAAACTTTAATCATCAATTTTTTAGATCTTATGTATTTCTTCCTATTGCCTTTATTCGTTATTTATCTTGCTTAAATTACTAAAGGCTACTGAATATTTTTTTGAAACGAACACTTTATTTTAGCATGTTTGATGGGGTTTGCTATATTTTCTTATACTCGAATTCTTCTTTCTTTAAAGAGCAAATGAAAAATGATAGCACTATTTATGTTCAGAAATGCTTAGATTTCAGTTTAATCTCCTGCACAAAGGGGAATTTAATCTAGCAAGTCATAGAAGACAACCTAAGTTTCATGTTGTTTTGCTCTGAGTAACCTGAACATGTGCTCAATGCACCTTTTCTCATTTCTGCAAGAGGTCAGTGTTGGAAGCATGTGCTCATTTCTGATGCTAACTCCATCTCACCATGGATCTTGGAGATTGCTTCTCCTAAGCCATAGCTCCTCTAGATGTGTGCCTTTATGACAATGTCAGCTGTTGTTTAAAGATGGGTGTCTGTGAATCCCTGTGTTGAAAGGAAATTTGGAAACATGTGCCCTGCTGCCCAGAAAACTGCAAACATATATATTTTTAATCCAGCTTTGTGCTTGGGGTGTGTGGTTCATGATTTCTCAATGACTGAATTAGAATCTGTCTTATAAACAGAGGAAAGAGGTTTTATTGCTGAATTTCTAGTGTACAAAGCAATACAAAATTGACAGAGTCAATATATAAATATATAGCTTTGCTTACTGGTATAACTTTTATAACCAACAACTGACAGAGGATAGATGAGTAAATGCTAATGGCTGTGGTATGAAAAATATGAGAAAGGATGGAGGAGAAAGAAGTGGTTCACCCAAACTTTCTCTTCCCCCTGGTTCCATACACAGACCAAAACAGAAATTCACTTCTTGGGCTGTATTGTAGCTGGAACCACTGGATGCTGGTTCCAGTGAAGTACAATTGTGCTTTTATTCCTTCAATTGGAATGCTAAGATGCACATTTATAGAACAACTTGAAGCTGTGGAACTACATTCTGAATTGGATGCCAGAGCTATATGGCTGAAGTCTAAATTGGTGCTTATTTTGCACACTGGCAGAGTTTTTACAGCAATTGCTCTTCTTCCCTCTATGTTTTTTTGGACCTTGATAGCTCATACCTAAATTTTTAAAATAATGATATTATAGCCACAATGGTTGCTTATCCAGTGTGTAAATGAGTTAAATTATTTCTTAAGATGTTGTTCTGTGACTCTTTTATTAGACACAATAAAATCCAAGTTCTCATTACTGTTCTTGTAGAATATGCAGCTACTCCAAAGAAAATGCCAGATTTTATTCTGATCTGAGTAGCTGCAATAGATCTGCCATTTCATGGGGCAAAATTAACCTTAAGATTTTACATGCTCTATGAGTGTTAATTGTTTTATTTTCATTACACTGGTAAAATATCTTCTCAAGTGTATTATGCTATTCTTTCGGTTGAAGTGAGCCACACTTATTCTAGTGGTGCAAGGCCCTAAAATTTGCCTTGTGTAGTTTATGGATCTGAAACACTGCTCTTCCTCTCTTGCATCACATCAAACTCAGGTCATTGATGCTGGGAGAACTCCTAAGATGTCTTTTGCAAAGTTTCCCCTGTGCCATCCTGAAAACATATTTTAGAATTTTTGTTTCCCCTCCATTCTTGCTGTTGTGTTTCTTTCAGACATCTTTTCTCTTGACTGTTCATAGTAAAGCTCCTACCCTTCTTCATACACACGTCTCTGGTAAAGTCTAATTTCTGAAATTTTCATTTTCTCTAATATTTATCTTTTTTTCCTTTTTCCCCTTTAAATATAATGCCCAGGTCTACTGCTCGAGGGATGTTTTGCCCAGGCTGGTATAGCAAAACATCTGTGCTTCTTTTTTTATTGCAAATTCTCTCGGCAGCACAAACAGCTAGGCACTTAAAGATAATGAAATGAAGGCTCCAAGTCTGCAGCTAATGACAAAGTTGCAGAATTTGCATTTTTTTCATCTGCCTGCTTTTCCCAACATCCTAGATTTTTGTTTCAAGTCCCAATTTGGGTGACTTCTGGCCTCATGTAAAATATTCATTAGCTGGAGTCACAAAGGTTCTGTTAAATACAACAGAGATCTGCAACTCAGTGGGTTGTTTTTTTTTTCTTTAATTTCTACCACCACCACCCCTGCAAAAAATCCAAGCTGAATGTTTTATTATTTTGCAGAAAGGGAGGGTAAACCTCCTGTTGCATTTTCTGCAGGTAGGAATTGTTCCAGCAGTGGTGCTTGGTTGTGCAGTCACAGTCATACTTTGAGAGCAGGACCCCAGACATCCTGATGTAACTCCCAGAGATGCTGCAGACAGACCAAAGAGGTTGTTACAGATCAGGACAGGAGGATGAAAGATTCATATCAGGTTCTCAGTGACTTCTCTCCTCCCAGGCTGTAAATACCTTGCCCTTATTTGCCCTGCTTTTTTGCTGGCAGAGAGCAGGCACAGCTGGGGGAAGGGGTGGAATGCCTGGTGAAAGCCTACTCCTTACACACTAAACTATCCTAAATTATAATTATCAAACTGGGCTCACAACAGGTATTTTTCAGACTAAATCCTCAGATTGTTTTTCATTGTTTTAAGCTACAAAATTGCCCAGCATTAATAATGATTAGCATGGTATTTAACTAGAGAGAGCATTAAATTAACTTTTCTTCCATAAACACATGCTGTATCTAACATGAAAGGCGCCTTTGCCTAGAGCTTAACTGGTACCAATAGAAATAACAGAGCTAATTAATGTCAGCTCATAAAACTAATGACTGTGTTGTTTCCA
The DNA here is from genome assembly GCF_036417665.1 of Passer domesticus. Lineage (NCBI taxonomy): Eukaryota > Metazoa > Chordata > Aves > Passeriformes > Passeridae > Passer > Passer domesticus. The sequence continues at coordinate 112,282,774 of NC_087476.1, read as the reverse complement.
AGCGGTAGCACCCGTTCATTCTGTGGCATGTACAGCTTCTTTACTCTTAGTCAGTTGGCTTTGAATTTTTTTCTAAATTAGAAGACTTCCCTGGAGTTTTTACTTTATGTTCTTCATCTGGCAGGCCCAGAAAGCCTATTTCTCTTCAAACAAACCCAAACCAGGACTAGGCAACTATGATTCATCCTCTGATTTTTTTTATTTTTTTTTTTTTTTTATTATTATCTCTGTATGTTGTTTTCTTTTAGTCTCATTTCTCTTTGGAACTTTTTAAAATTCTAAGCCAAGTATTTTCTGTTCTCAGTAATCATCAGGGTTTGTATGACCAGCTTTCAAAACTCCATCTTTCAATTTGCATGTCTGTGTCAGCACTTATACAGTGCAGGAATTCAGGTATGGAGAAAGTTTTCAAGGCTGCTTATTTTGGAATTTGGAATTTCAGCATTTATGCAAGAGATTCTTGCCACTTGGGATAAGCTCTGTTAAATTCAATTGAGTTCCTGCCATGCTAAATATACACTTTTCTTTGCTGTGGGGCAAACTGTGCTAAAGCTTCAGGCTCCTGGCTATACAGTTGCCAGAAGCAATATTCCAGCTGAGTTCAGTGATGTTATCCCACCCAAAGCCTAAAACTACTACTCATTTATCTGCGGATTATCACCTAATGGAAAGAAAAGTAGTTATGGGCTTGTAGCAAGAGAGGGAGAAAGGAGTGTTCTTGAAAACTCAAGAATTGCAAGGAGAGTAAAACAGGCCTGTGAAGACATACAAGGCATTTATGGTTCTGCAGAGCTGGAATAATTTGAGTTATGCATATGTGCCAAGCCTTTGGCCACTGCAGTTCGAGTCAGTGGAATTGCATAAAGGAACTTGATCTCTAGAAGCACCTGATGTAAAGCATCTGTATGATGAGAACTAGAATTCCCTGCTGGAACAACAGCAAATTAAGAAAAACTCCCGATGACATCATAAGGGTGTTCAGCTCAGTTAGAAAGAATCATCCCTGCTGCTTCTGTCAAATATTGATTGAAGACAATGTTGGTTTATCACAAGTCCTAACCACAAATAAACCCATGTGAAAAATCTGCTCCATAAAATGTGCTTTTAATCCCACTTTATAGATTCAGCAGCAGGAATACATCACAGCTTTGTTTAGTTCCACTCTTCACCCAGTTTTACTTTTTTTGCTGTGTATTGTCAGTAGTGTATCCATAGTTTCTTGACTAATGAAAACAATTTGTTTAAAATTAGATGACAATAAAATGCATGGAAAGACAAAGTCTTCCTCTTAACTCAGATTATACCACAATATTTCATCATCAGGCAGCTCAATTCAACTTGATTGTTATAGGTTTCAAAAATTAGCTTCAGTGTGCAGCATCAAATTGTTCTTCTGAGAGCAAAGCCTTGGCTTTCAAGAGAAGAACTGGATAGGCTTGTGGCACTGGCATATAAGGAAACAGTTAAAACCATTCCTTTGGTAGATGGAGTGCTGAGGGTTTAATGAAGGACATGTTCTTTTAAAAGACTGCTTTTTAAATGAATTTAAATGGGCTTGATGTAATGTTTTACATAATGTCAGGGAAACAGGTACCACTATACTTGTAGCTTTAGTGTACCTTCCTGGCAATCATAGTTCCTCTGACACTGAGGGTCTCAAAAGGGCTGAACCTAAAAAACACCTGGTGAAAAGCCTTCCACTGCTTGAGCAATTGTTTAGAAAAAACCTGGGATCCAAGAGGTGCAGAATCAGACTTCAAGGTAGTATTTCAGCCCCTGAACCTACCCCACTAGCCTATCAAAACAAATTATTAGGTCTTTTTCTGCTCCATGTAGCACCATCTTCTCTCTGTAGAAGAAAATTTTAAGAGATATGAGTGGTTAATTATTTTCTGGTGAGTTTCCTCATAGTCTCTAAAGTTAAGGAGATAAAAGGAAAAGGGCTAAGAATCCAAGAATCTCAGCTAACCTTTTCCCACATATGAACAACTTTCATTGTCTGGATAGCCCTGTGTATGGAAAGTTTGAGCTTCTCACTTTTCCTGGTAAACCTGTCATAGCATAGAGCTGAGTTGCCATCAGTCCACGTCTTGCTGGGTGCTAAAATGGCCAACACGAGGGATCTCTCTCTTCCCTGCCCTAAAAAGCAAGGGGCTGCTTCAATGGCAGTGTTTGGTTTGCCCATGGGATCAGCCTGCACCAGCTGAAGCCCTTTGAGAAGAAGTGGAGTAGAAATCCTGCTGGGTTCTCAGCCCCTTTTCTCTGTGTTTCAGTGGTTCCAGCAGGAGGGCTCTATCAATAGCCCAGTGCAGAACCTCATGGTCTCAGGCCTGTTCCCTGGCTTGTTTGCCAGTCCTGCTTCATATTTTGGAAATCAGTTATGACATGAGGGTTCCTCTGTGTGACACCAGCCAGGCAGCTCACTTTGGCCCTCTGTTCTGGATATTGCACTGCTGTAGTGTGGTGTTTGTTGTTTGGCAGCTTTGTCTGTTCCTGAAGAATATTATTTTTAGCTTCATAACTATTGGGGAAGAAACAAAACTGGGAGAAATAAAGGGAAAGGAGTTGCTGAAATGTTCAAAAATGCACTACTGTTGCAAAAAGTAGCTGTTTCCCTGCCAGTCATTATTCCTTTTGTTCCTTAGAACTGAATGCCTTATGTTCATTTAGATGAATAATTTTTAAAAAGTCACCTTTTGACACCTGAATTTACCATCTATATTTTCTTCCTTGCATCATGTTTAAATCTCTCTACTTAGATTTTTTTATTTGGTATATATTTATTTATTTACTTGTTTACTTACTGCCTTATGCCATTAAGCAGCCTGCCACCACACCATACCAATAAATGGGTAAAGAAATGAATGTGTTGAAAGAAACTGTCTGCACTGTGATTTATGCAGAAGCAGAGGACTCTTTCAGGTTCTTAAGAGGTGCATCACAGCTTTGAAAGTGACAGGCTTGAACAGTGAATTGAGTTTCCTTGATGGAGCTGACCTCCAGGAATTGCTTCCTTTTCAACTACAAGAATAAAAACTTTACCTAGTTCCAAAGTTTCTCACTTTCTTTTAGTGTTCTTTTCTTTTCTTAAACAGCTCTTGAAAAATGTTAGAAGGCTAGGACCTCAGAAAAGGTGCTTTTGTACCATTTTGCTGTTTTGCTTTTTCTTATGCTCTGGCTTTGATGGATTTGCTAAGGAACTGGAGCTACCCAAGCTTGCTCGTTCGATGAATCACTTTATGTTTTTGGATCTCAAGCTTTATTCTTCTCTGTCTCTAGCAATTCCTTTCAGAAATGAAGAATATGGCAGTAAAGACGCCTCAAAAACATGATTCCTAAATTTCATGTGTAATAAAGTACACATAAAGCTGTACTGAGTTCAGCCTGAATGAGCAGTGACCCAAAGATTCTTCAAAACTCTGAGGTATGCATTTCACAAAACAGCCTATAAGGAGAAGTGGGAAAATAACATTGAGGGCTACTTCATTTCCACTTGGTTCTTTCATTCCATTCATGAGAAAAATAGCCCTCTACTTCACTCTATCTATCCAACTTTTGGGCAATTTGGAGCCAAGATAAATAAATGGGAATTGCTATAAGTAAAACAGTGTTCAGCCGTTATGTAGTTACAAAATGAGTAGGAGTTAAGAAAGTATTCAAA